>NC_069501.1:566268971-566508971 GCF_027579735.1 Bombina bombina
AGGAGAATGTGTACTAAATGTATTGATTTCACCTTAAACAGTAAAGATCAGTCTTTATCTATAAAAGAATTATCACCAGAGGGTTCTGTCGAGGGGGAAGTTATGCCGACTAACTCTCCCCACGTGTCAGACCCTTCGCCTCCCGCTCAGGGGACGCACGCTAATATGGCGCCAATTACATCAGGGACGCCCATAGCGATTACCTTGCAGGACATGGCTGCAATCATGAATAATACCCTGTCAGAGGTATTATCTAGATTGCCTGAATTAAGAGGCAAGCGCAATAGCTCTGGGGTTAGGAGAGATACAGAGCGCGCAAATGCTGTTAGAGCCATGTCTGATACTGCGTCACAGTATGCAGAACATGAGGACGGAGAGCTTCAGTCTGTGGGTGACATCTCTGACTCGGGGAAACCTGATTCAGAGATTTCTAATTTTAAATTTAAGCTTGAGAACCTCCGTGTATTGCTTGGGGAGGTATTAGCTGCTCTGAATGACTGTAACACAGTTGCAATTCCAGAGAAATTGTGTAGGCTGGATAGATACTATGCGGTGCCGGTGTGTACTGACGTTTTTCCTATACCTAAAAGGCTTACAGAAATTATTAGCAAGGAGTGGGATAGACCCGGTGTGCCCTTTTCCCCACCTCCTATATTTAGAAAAATGTTTCCAATAGACGCCACTACACGGGACTTATGGCAGACGGTCCCTAAGGTGGAGGGAGCAGTTTCTACTTTAGCAAAGCGTACCACTATCCCGGTTGAGGACAGTTGTGCTTTTTCAGATCCAATGGATAAAAAATTGGAGGGTTACCTTAAGAAAATGTTTATTCAACAAGGTTTTATTTTACAGCCCCTTGCATGCATTGCGCCTGTCACTGCTGCGGCGGCATTCTGGTTTGAGGCCCTGGAAGAGGCCATCCAGACAGCTCCATTGAATGAAATTATTGACAAGCTTAGAACGCTTAAGCTAGCTAACTCATTTGTTTCTGATGCCATTGTTCATTTGACTAAACTAACGGCTAAGAATTCCGGATTCGCCATCCAGGCGCGTAGGGCGCTATGGCTTAAATCCTGGTCAGCTGACGTGACTTCAAAGTCTAAATTACTCAACATTCCTTTCAAGGGGCAGACCTTATTCGGGCCTGGCTTGAAGGAAATTATTGCTGACATTACTGGAAGCAAGGGTCATACCCTTCCCCAGGACAGGGCCAAATCAAAGGCCAAACAGTCTAATTTTCGTGCCTTTCGAAATTTCAAGGCAGGAGCAGCATCAACTTCCTCCACTTCAAAACAAGAGGGAACTGTTGCTCATTCCAGACAGGCCTGGAAACCTAACCAGTCCTGGAACAAGGGCAAGCAGGCCAGAAAGCCTGCTGCTGCCCCCAAGACAGCATGGAGGAACGGCCCCCTATCCGGAAACGGATCTAGTGGGGGGCAGACTTTCTCTCTTCGCCCAGGCGTGGGCAAGAGATGTTCAGGATCCCTGGGCGTTGGAGATCATATCTCAGGGATATCTTCTGGACTTCAAAGCTTCTCCTCCACAAGGGAGATTTCATCTTTCAAGGTTATCAGCAAACCAGATAAAGAAAGAGGCATTCCTAAGCTGTGTGCAAGACCTCCTAGTAATGGGAGTGATCCATCCAGTTCCGCGGACGGAACAAGGACAGGGATTTTATTCAAATCTGTTTGTGGTTCCCAAGAAAGAGGGAACCTTCAGACCAATCTTGGATCTAAAGATCTTAAACAAATTCCTCAGAGTTCCATCATTCAAAATGGAAACTATTCGGACCATCCTACCCATGATCCAAGCGGGTCAGTACATGACAACAGTGGACTTAAAGGATGCCTACCTTCACATACCGATTCACAAAGATCATCATCGGTTCCTAAGGTTTGCCTTTCTAGACAGGCATTACCAATTTGTAGCTCTTCCCTTCGGGTTGGCCACTGCCCCGAGAATTTTTACAAAGGTTCTGGGCTCACTTCTGGCGGTTCTAAGACCGCGAGGCATAGCGGTGGCTCCGTATCTAGACGACATCCTGATACAGGCGTCAAGCTTTCAAATTGCCAAGTCTCATACAGAGATAGTTCTAGCATTTCTGAGGTCGCATGGGTGGAAAGTGAACGTGGAAAAGAGTTCTCTATCACCACTCACAAGATTCTCCTTCCTAGGGACTCTTATAGATTCTGTAGAGATGAAAATTTACCTGACGGAGTCCAGGTTATCAAAACTTCTAAATGCTTGCCGTGTCCTTCATTCCATTCCACGCCCGTCAGTGGCTCAGTGCATGGAAGTAATCGGCTTAATGGTAGCGGCAATGGACATAGTGCCATTTGCGCGCCTGCATCTCAGACCGCTGCAATTATGCATGCTAAGTCAGTGGAATGGGGATTACTCAGATTTGTCCCCTCTACTAAATCTGGATCAAGAGACCAGATATTCTCTTCTCTGGTGTCTTTATCGGGTTCGTCTGTCCAAGTGTATGACCTTTCGCAGGCCAGATTGGACGATTGTAACAACAGATGCCAGCCTTCTAGGTTGGGGCGCAGTCTGGAACTCCCTGAAGGCTCAGGGATCGTGGACTCAGGAGGAGACACTCCTTCCAATAAACATTCTGGAGTTAAGAGCAATATTCAATGCTCTTCTAGCTTGCCCTCAGTTAGCAACACTGAGGTTCATCAGATTTCAGTCGGACAACATCACGACTGTGGCTTACATCAACCATCAAGGGGGAACCAGGAGTTCCCTAGCGATGTTAGAAGTCTCAAAGATAATTCGCTGGGCAGAGTCTCACTCTTGCCACCTGTCAGCGATCCACATCCCAGGCGTCGAGAACTGGGAGGCGGATTTTCTAAGTCGTCAGACTTTTCATCCGGGGGAGTGGGAACTCCATCCGGAGGTGTTTGCTCAACTGGTCCATCGTTGGGGCAAACCAGAACTGGATCTCATGGCGTCTCGCCAGAACGCCAAGCTTCCTTGTTACGGATCCAGGTCCAGGGACCCGGGAGCAACGCTGATAGATGCTCTAGCAGCTCCTTGGTTCTTCAACCTGGCCTATGTGTTTCCACCGTTTCCTCTGCTCCCTCGACTGATTGCCAAAATCAAACAGGAGAGAGCATCGGTGATTCTGATAGCGCCTGCGTGGCCACGCAGGACCTGGTATGCAGACCTAGTGGACATGTCATCTCTTCCACCATGGACTCTGCCTCTGAGGCAGGACCTTCTAATACAAGGTCCTTTCAATCATCCAAATCTAATTTCTCTGAGACTGACTGCATGGAGATTGAACGCTTGATTATATCAAGGCGTGGCTTCTCCGAGTCAGTCATTGATACCTTAATACAGGCTCGGAAGCCTGTCACCAGGAAAATCTACCATAAGATATGGCGTAAATATCTTTATTGGTGTGAATCCAAGAGTTACTCATGGAGTAAGGTTAGGATTCCTAGGATATTGTCCTTTCTCCAAGACGGTTTGGACAAAGGCTTATCAGCTAGTTCTTTAAAAGGACAGATCTCTGCTCTGTCTATTCTTTTGCACAAGCGTCTGGCAGAAGTTCCATACGTCCAGGCATTTTGTCAGGCTTTGGTTAGGATTAAGCCTGTGTTTAAAACTGGTGCTCCCCCGTGGAGCTTAAACTTGGTTCTTAAAGTTCTTCAGGGAGTTCCGTTTGAACCCCTTCATTCCATTGATATTAAACTTTTATCTTGGAAAGTTCTGTTTTTGATGGCTATTTCCTCGGCTCGAAGAGTCTCTGAGTTATCTGCCTTACATTGTGATTCTCCTTATCTGATTTTTCATTCAGACAAGGTAGTTCTGCGTACCAAACCTGGGTTTTTACCTAAGGTGGTTTCTAACAGGAATATCAATCAAGAGATTGTTGTTCCATCATTGTGTCCTAATCCTTCTTCAAAGAAGGAACGTCTTTTGCATAATCTGGACGTAGTCCGTGCCTTGAAGTTTTACTTACAGGCTACTAAAGATTTTCGTCAAACATCTGCCCTGTTTGTCGTTTACTCTGGACAGAGGAGAGGTCAAAAAGCTTCGACAACCTCTCTCTCCTTTTGGCTTCGGAGCATAATACGCTTAGCCTATGAGACTGCTGGACAGCAGCCCCCTGATAGGATTACAGCTCATTCTACTAGAGCTGTGGCTTCCACCTGGGCCTTTAAAAATGAGGCCTCTGTTGAACAGATTTGCAAGGCTGCGACTTGGTCTTCGCTTCACACCTTTTCAAAATTTTACAAATTTGACACTTTTGCTTCTTCAGAGGCTGTTTTTGGGAGAAAGGTTCTACAGGCAGTGGTTCCTTCCGTTTAAGTTCCTGCCTTGTCCCTCCCATCATCCGTGTACTTTAGCTTTGGTATTGGTATCCCACAAGTAATGGATGATCCGTGGACTGGATACACTTAACAAGAGAAAACATAATTTATGCTTACCTGATAAATTTATTTCTCTTGTAGTGTATCCAGTCCACGGCCCGCCCTGTCCTTTTAAGGCAGGTCTAAATTTTAATTAAACTACAGTCACCACTGCACCCTATGGTTTCTCCTTTCTCGTCTTGTTTCGGTCGAATGACTGGATATGGCAGTGAGGGGAGGAGCTATATATAGCAGCTCTGCTGTGGGTGATCCTCTTGCAACTTCCTGTTGGGAAGGAGAATATCCCACAAGTAATGGATGATCCGTGGACTGGATACACTACAAGAGAAATACATTTATCAGGTAAGCATAAATTATGTTATATATATATATGTGTGTGTGTGTGTACTGCACATTCAGCTATATATGTGTGTGTGTG
This sequence comes from Bombina bombina, assembly GCF_027579735.1. Classification (NCBI taxonomy): domain Eukaryota; kingdom Metazoa; phylum Chordata; class Amphibia; order Anura; family Bombinatoridae; genus Bombina; species Bombina bombina. The sequence continues at coordinate 566,273,775 of NC_069501.1, forward strand.
TGTGTGTGTGTCAACAGCACAGTCAGATATAAATATATATATATATATATATATATATATATATATATATATATATATATATTATATATGTGAGTGTGTGTACTCAGCACACATAAAAATGTTTTTTTTTTGTTTTTTTTTCTGTGTAAAAATGTTGAAAAAAAATGTTTTAAATTCACTTTTTTTTGGGGGGGGGTTCTTGCACCTGGGCACTGTGATTTCTAGTTACGCCTCTGCTCTGGGGTTTCTCATCAGTGATAAGAGCTCAGGGTGTTTCGGTGGTTGCTTACCTGGACGATATCTTGGTATGGGCTCCATATTTACATTTAGCAGTATCTCAGTCAACAGACTTTTGTTTTTTCTTCAAGAGCATGGTTGGAAAGTACATTTTCAAAAAAGTTCCCTGTTCCCTCAGTCCAGGATTACTTTTCTGTGTGTAATAATTGACTCCGTCTTCATGACTTTGTCTTTGAACCAAATTTTTTTTTCATGATTCAGATAGAGCATGCAATTTTAAGCAACTTTCTAATTTACTCCTGATATAATTTTTTCTACATTAACTTGCTACCTTTATTTGAAAAGCAAGAATGTAAGTTTTGGTTTACAACCTGGGTTGTGCTTGCTTGATTGGTGGCTTAATGCACCCACCATTAAACAAGTGCTGTCCAGGGTACTGAACCAAAAATTGGCTGGCTGGAACCCTGTGCAGTTTTCAGGGCCCTTCATTTTTTTCTTAGTTTCCAGTCAGACAATGTCACAGCAGTGGCTTACATCAATCAAGGGGGAACTCCTTGGCGATGAGGGGAGGTTTACTGAATTCTGGCATGGGTAGAAAGAAATTCCTGTATAATTTCTGCAGTACATATTCTAAAGATGAACAATTGGGAAGCAGACGTTCTCAGTCACAATCCCTTCATCCAGGGGAATTGTCCCTTCAGTCAGATTGTAGATCTGTGGGGTCTTCCGGAAGTAGATCTGATCGCTTCTCATTTAAACAACAAATTCCCCAGATACTTTGCAAGGTCCAGGGATCATCCGGTACAGTTTGTGGATGTTCTTGTAGCTCTCTGATTGTTTTGTCTGGCCTACATTTTTCCACCTCTTGCTCTGTTACCAAGGGTAAAAGCCATGATCAAGCAGGAGGTATCAGTAATCCTGATTGCTCCAGCTTGGCCTTACATGACTTGGTTTGCAGATCTGGTGCAGTTATCCTCTGTGGCCTGTGCCATGACCTTCTGTCATGTGTTTATACACTTTTTATTTTATCTTTTAGAATGTGTCAGTTTGTGTCGTGTGTGGTTTTTTTTTGGGCTTGTTCTGTTTCACATGCATTTTTCTATAGCGATTTGGCCTCTTTTGCGCCTTTCGGTCTTTGCGCGTGTCAATTTTGGTGTACGGCTTTGTGCACGTTTGTGTGCTTTTTGAATGCCGGGATCGTTTATGCACGTTGATTGCTCGCATGGCTGCTGCTTATGGTGCATTGTCCTTGTTGTAGCATGTTGACTTTTTAGCGCTCATCATTTTGTTTTGTAGTCTATATTAGCTGATCTGTCGGGTTAGCGCACATTGATTTACACGTTGAGCATATTTTTTTATTTTTTTTTCCCAGTTTCATCTTGGTGCTTTTTTGACTTTACCTATGGAGAGGGTAAGATTTTTTTTCTATTTTCTAGAGCTGCTTTCTTAGAGTGTATTAACAGTTCTGTGTTCATGCATTTGTTTGTCCTTTTATTTCTTTTCTTTTTTTTCTAAATCCCTGATTGCTAATTTGACCTACTGTTTTCTTTGAGGTTTAATAATCTGTTTGTTTTACATGGTGGAGCATGCTGGTTTGTCCCTAGTACTTTTAATGGTGGCTCCTTGGAAGCTAGATCCGCTGACAACTTTTCTACCAATATTAAGTGTGTTTCTTGAAGCTTATTGATGTAATGCCTCCTGCTCAGCTTTGCTACTCTAGAATGCATTAAATGATCCATACAAATGCTGCTTTTGCTTCTAAGTGTATCTGTCCTCCCTCTGTTTGTTCTATATAAGGAGTCTTTCAGATTTTGCTCCAGGTTTTAATAGATTTTGTACGCTCTACTGTATCTGTATGTTGGTCGGTGTCACGAATACCTCATGATTTAGCTGCCAAGGGGTTAATTCTCTTTAGCCTATGAGCTAAAAAAACAATTGTTTTTTCAAGAAGAACTGTGTCCTGTGTTTGTTTGTTTTTTTGTGATAAAACCAGACCCCATTATAAATAGTTTCAGAGTTCCACTTGAATAAATGTTATCATATAGGCATTGGTGCATTCAGGACGTAAAAGTGTCGGTTTTAGAGACACAGAACAGTGTCTCTTCACAGAAACTGATAAGGTCAATAAAGGGACATGGGTATAAGGTAGATATGTTTAAAACATGTTATGACATTAGATGAAGGTAAATTTGACAACCATGTCATATTTGGTATCAAATTGATTATCACGATGCAACAAAGAGATTGCCTTTCTGCTTATATGAAAATTGATGCATCTAGCAGAAATTATGTGTTCTATAATTCCAGGCAAAGACTTAGTCTATTGACGGTTGGGCAAGCAACCTGATCTCCTGAAAAAGGTATAAGGGTCTTGTGTTTTAACACTGACATTGTCATTCTTAAAAGAGAAGCTGTTCTACAGAGTAAGGACCCATTGCTTCATGCCATCTCCCTGGCGCACAGATTCCAATGATTAGAACAGTATGAGGTTTCTATTTTCTTCTTTTTATTTTGAAAAACTGTTTGCTTGTGTGTAATTTTTATTTGTAACAACTGTTTATTAATAATGCATTGTGCATAATAATTTTTGGCATAATAAATAATTCATTTATTAAGCTTTGGCCTTTGTCTTATATTTGAACCACGTTACCGAAAGAGACTGGAGTATTAGAACTGTATATTTTAGGTTATTTTCTGCTAAATTGTATTCTGAGAGTTAATGTATAAGTCTGGGTTTTTCCTTAGGATTTTCCCTTTAATAAATCATAAGTGGTGGCAGCATAGTTAGTTTAGTGTGGGTGGCATTAAAGGGGAGTTTTGGGCATTTCTTTTATGTCTAGTACAGACTAAAGAGTGTTGTTAACCCTTGCACTCACTGAACTAAATCACAAGCTTGCCTGGTGTGGCTAGATTGTGACATATTAGGGACAGTAGAAGGGATCTGTTAACCCTTTCTTTGCCAAACAAGTGACTGACGCAGGTTTGGATAACCCTGGTCATCACAAATTGGTGTCAGCGGTGGGATAAAAAAAAATGTATTAGATTTTAGTGCTTGTGGATTTGCTAGTGTGAAAATCCCGGTACTAATAAGAAATTGTGACTCTCACAATTTCCAAAAGGCTAAAACTTCAGTGCATTATATAGTCGCACATTGAAAACAGTCCCCTTCCCTATTCTGTTTTTCTTTTCTATTTTATTTTTACTATGGAGGCATATCAGCAGCAGACCAGGGAAATGCAGCCACTGTTATGCCAGGAGCATGATATCCCATCCCGTGGAAAGAACAAAGATGGACTAATACAAGCTCTTTTTGAATATGATAACAGCCAAGCCACCCCAGCTGAAGCCACAGGAGAGGTGTCTGCAGCTGTGGGCAGTAATTCATCAGGATCTGGGGATCCCTTGGACTGTTATTTGCCAACTGTTCTGAAACATATGGGCTCAGCGGATGCAAGTGTGCGCATGGAGCTGATTGCAAAATTTTATGTGAGCGTTTCTTGCAGCTCAAAGACAGGCTGCTGAACGACAGGCTGAGACAGAGTATCAGCTATAGCTTGTACGGTTGGATAGAGGGATAGTCTCACCTGTTGTTGGTGAACCTATAGTCCCACCTGTTCCCAGAGTGCGTGCAGAGAATTTTCCCACTCTTGAGAAAGATGTGGATGTATTCCTGCATAGCTTTGAGAAAGTTTGCAGACAGTTCCAGCTGCCAAGGTGGCAGTGAGCCAAGTACCTTACCCCTGGCCTGAAAGTTCCTGCCCTGGAGGCTTTTGCTGAACTACCCCCAGAGTTTGATCAGGACTATGATGCCATTAAAGCTGCACTGCAGAGGAGGTATAATCTTACTCCTGCGGTGTACAGGAAGAAATTCCGTTCTCTGCAGAAAGTTATGTCAGAAAGCTATACTGCAGTTGTTGGAAACCTGATGACAGCCTTTAAACAGTGGATCAGAGGGCTAACGATTGCCACTATAGAAGAGCTGAAAGATCTGATGGGGCAGGAGCAATTTATGCAGCTGTGCCCAGCAGAAGTCCAAGAATGGGTTTTGGATCGTAAACCCCAAACAGCATTGGAAGCAGGTGAGCTTGCAGATTTTTACACAGCCAACAAGTCACCAGGGAATGAGAGAAAATCCTTTGTTAAGGTGGCATCCACCTGGAAAGGAGCTGCTCCATGACCCCCCTTCACAAAACCTGTTGTGCCTTGTTTAATGTGTCTGCTCTCTCTGGGAAAGGAGGGGCAAGTGCTGCACCTGGGCAGGGGGATACCCGCAGGTCTTTTGCTTGCAACAAAGTGGGCCACATCAGCTCCACTTGCAGGGGGTTAACTTGGTGCAATCAGCTGGAGGGGGTAATCCCTCAGAAGTACCAGAATCTGTTTTGTTTGTTACACATCCAGATCAAAACAACGAGGAGAACTTGCAACTTGTGCTTGTCGGAACTAAGGTAACCCTTGGGCTTTCGGGACACAGGTGCCGCAGTGACTCTTGTACGTCCAGGGCTGGTGAGCTCTAAGGACATTATTCCTGGCAGGACTGTAGCAGTTAAAGGGATTGGGGGAATGCAACTTGCAGTGCCTATAGCACGTGTATATCTTGATTGGGGAGCGGGGAGAGGTTTAAGAAATGTGGGGGTATCTGAAAATATTCCTAATGATGTTTTTCTGGGTAGATTATCTCTTTATGTGCCTGACAATGCTACATGTGACCTAGTGACAGTTGTAGACCCTTATGTGAAAAGGGATGTGTGTAAAAATGCTCAGAGACATTCTGACCAGGAGAGAGGACAGAGTGCATGTGTGCAAAGTGCTGTGCCTGAACTCGGGGTGTCTGTGCTGAGATGTGAACCTGTAAGAGGAGAGACTGACTGGGGCGAAAGACGGAAAGATGGTGTGTGTCTGCCTGTGATTGAACCAGCAGTATCTGCAGAATTAAAGTTAACTGTACAGTGTGAGACTGACTGGGGAGAAAGGCAGAAAGACTGTGTAGGTTTGTCTGTGCCTGAACCGAGTTTAACTGTACAGGGAGAAACTGTTTGTGAGAGGATGCAGATGAGTAGTGGATGTCTGTCTGTGATTGAATCAGTGGATTCTATAGAAGGAAGTGAGGATATGGGGGAAGAGAATGACTGGGTGACTGGGCCGCTGGATGATGTGTGCCAGAACCAATTGAGTCCCCTGTGGAAAGACTGGATATATAGGACAAATGGCAGAAGGAAGATATGTTCTTGTCTGCACCAGTGTCAGAAGGATCCCACATTCTGTGTGAGGATGTGAAGTGGCAGACTAACTGTGAGAGAGAGCTGCTGGGAGGGGGAATGTAGCCCACTCTGACAGATGCAGCAGCTCCCCAGAATCCAGAGTGTGTGGGGGAGGAGGGTGCAGGATACTCTTTGAGGGACCCCCAGAGTGAGTGTGAAAGATTGTGGGTGACAGAGTAACCTCAGCTGTGACCTATAAACAGACTTCACAGACTAGGGGACAGAGACTGACACAGACTGCAGACACAGGGGGGAGGAGTACAGAGAAGTGTATTTACACAGCCTCACAGTGCCATTCAGCAGATACACTGATAGGTGTGCAGAATCAGCAGGCTCAGCAGATAGGACCCACAGTGGAGAAGAGGGGGGCAATTAGTTAACCCCCTAGAAACCATAAGAGTGCAGGAGTACAGGAATTCTACTCCAGTGGGAGAGCAAGAGTCCTGGGTAGTTAAGCAGCAACTGACAGCACACAATATGTTCAGAGAGCACACAATATGTAGCAAGACCCTAGGCTTCACAGACACCTCTGTAACAGGGGATGATGTACCATTCATGGACAAGATGCAAGCCTTATTGGGGGAGGTACCTGCAAAACCCAGAGATGCCAATGCCATATTCCTACAAAAAGAGTTGCAGGATTTTACTGCCAGAGAGGGAGTGTATGAGATGGTGCAAAATGTTCTTGTACTAACGCCCATGAGGCAGAACAAACTACAGGCTGCATGGGAGGGTCCCTGCAATATATTTAATCAGCGGGTTAGAGCAAATAATGTGTCATTTTTAAATGGAGGGCATCATGATGGCAAAACTGCTAGGTGCAATTGGTCTGGCAATGGCGTTATCACCGCAAGGGGAATCTCCCTTTGATACGCAGCTGGAGTGGCTTGTGGCCACCCCCTTTTGCATCTTTTATTGAGGTGTCACGAATACCTCATGATTTAGCTGCCAAGGGGTTAATTCTCTTTAGCCTGTGAGCTAAAAAACATTTGTTTTTTCAAGAAGAACTGTATCCTGTGTTTGGGGGTTTTTTGTGATAAAACCAGACTCCCATTATAAATTGTTTCAGAGTTCCACTTGAATAAATGTTATCATATAGACATTGGTGCATTCAGCCCGTAAAAGTGTCTGTTTTAGAGACACAGAACAGTGCCTCTTCACAGAAACTGATAAGGTCAATAAAGGGACATGGGTATAAGGTAGATATGTTTTAAAACATGTTATGACATTAGATGAAGGTAAATTTGACAACCATGTCATATTTGGTATCAAATTGATTATCACGATGCAACTAAGAGATTGCCTTTCTGCTTATATGAAAATGGATGCATCTAGCAGAAATTATAATGTGTTCTATAATTTCAGGCAAAGACTTAGTCTATTGACGGTCGTAAAAAGATAAGCGGCTTCTCAGCCCCTGCAAAGAGGGTTGGGCAAGCAACCTGATGATCTGAAAAAGGTATAACGGTCTTGTGTTTTAACACTGAAATTATCATTCTTACAAGGGAAGCTGTTCTACAGAGTAAGGACCCATTGCTTCATGCCATCTCCCTGGCGCACAGATTCCAATGACTAGTACATTATGAGGTTTCTATTTCTTTCTTTTTATTTTGAAAAACTGTTTGCTTCTGTGTAATTTTATTTGTAACAACTTTTTATTAATAATGCATTGTGCATAATAATTTTTGGCATAATAAATAATTCATTTATTAAGCTATGGCCTTTGTCTAATATTTGAACCACGTTACTGAAAGAGACTGGAGTATTAGAACTGTATATTTTAATCTATCTTCTGCTAAATTGTATTCTGAGAGTTAATGTGTAGGGCTGGGTTTTTCTTTAGGATTTTCCCTTTAATAAATCATAAGTGGTGGCAGCATAGTTAGTTTAGTGTTGTTAACCCTTGTACTCATTGAACTAAATCACAAGCTTGCCTGGTGTGGCTAGATTGCGACATATTAGTGACAGTAGAAGGGGTCTGATAACCCTTTCTGTACCAAACAAGTGTTGGATAACCCTGGTCGTCACAGTCGGCTATGCCTCCTCCAAGTAAGCGTTAAGAGGTGATTTCTGATCACCAATTTCGCTTATCTTATTTAATTATATCTTAAGTCTGCTGAGCTGCATGTTTCAGACCCTGGTTTATGTGATTTGTCCTTCAAGGGTAAGGTATTTTCAGATGATCAGGAGTCAGTCTCTGATTAATATACAGAATCATACTCTTTCATGTAATTGGCAAGAGTCCATGAGCTAGTGACGTATGGGATATACAATCCTACCAGGAGGGGCAAAGTTTCCCAAACCTCAAAATGCCTATAAATACACCCCTCACCACACCCACAATTCAGTTTTTACTGATTTCTATGATTTCTTCTATGATGAGCGCTTCTAAGCATTTTGAAGCCTAATTCCTCTCAGAGTACAGTGTTTGTCAGAGGAATGTGAAGGGAGTATCGCCTATTTCCTCGCAGGAAATCTTTTCAAAGGTTCTCTGTTATCGGTCGTAGGGATTCATCTCCTACCTCTCTTTTCAGATCAACGATATACTCTTATATACCATTACCTCTGCTGATACTTTTTCAGTACTGGTTTGGCTATCTGCTATATGTGGATGGTTGTCTTTCGGTAAGTATGTTTTTCTTATTTAAGACACTCTCAGCTATGGTTTGGCGCTTTATGTATTAATATAAAGTTTTAAATATATGTATTTTACTTATATTTACTTATATTTGCCATGAGTCAGGTCTATGTACATTTCCTTTTGCAGACTGTCAGTTTCAAGTTGGAATAAATCCAAGCCTTTTAAGAAACCAACACCAGCCCCCAAGTCTGCATGAAGGTGCAGCCCTCAATCCAGTTCAGCTGTTGGGGAGCAGATTGAATCCACGGATTTTGAACAGAATCTCTCCAAATGTCTTGGAATACTTTCAGAGTATTGTCTCTCAAGGGTATTGAATAGGATTCAGAGTAAGACCTCCTGTGAGAAGATTCTTTGTCTCTCACGTTCCAGCAAATCCGGTGAAGGCTCAGGCTTTTCTGAAGTGTGTTTCAGATCTAGAGCTTTCAGGGAAATACCAGTTCCGTTTCAGGAACAGGGTCTGGGGTTTTTTCATTCAAATCTATTCATTGTCCCAAAGAAAGAGAATTCATTCAGGCCAGTTCTGGATCTGAAGTTTTTGAATCGTTTTGTAAGAGTCCCAACTTTCAAGATGGTGACTGAGGACTATTTTGCCTTTTGTTCAGCAAGGTCATTATATGTCCACAATAGACTTACAGGATGCGTATCTTTACATTCCGATTCATCCAGACCACTATCGGTTTCTGAGATTCTCTTTTCTAGACAAGCATTACCAATTTGTCGCTCTTCCGTTTGGCCTAGTGACAGCTTCAAGGATCTTTTCAAAGGTTTTCGGTGCCCTTCTATCTGTAATCAGAGAACAGGGTATTGCGGTGTTTCCTTATTTGGACTATATCTTGGTACTAGCTCAGTCTTTACATTTAGCCGAATCTCACACAAATCAACTAGTGTTGTTTCTTCAAAGACATGGCTGGAGGATCAATTTACCAAAGAGTTTCTTGATTCAGACAAGGGTCACCTTTTTAGGTTTCCAGATTGTGTCCATGACTTTGTCCTTAAAGGGCCATTATACACTCCTTTTTTCTTTGCATAAATGTTTTGTAGATGATCTGTTTATAAAGCCCATAAAGTTTGTGTTTTTTAAAAAATGTATAGTTTTGCTTATTTTTAAATAACATTGCTCTGATTTTCTGACTCCTAACCAAGCCCCAAAGTTTTATTCGAATACCGTCGGCTACCTTCTCCAGCTTGCTCCTGATTGTGTAAATGGTCTTTTCATATGCAAAAGAAGGGGGAGGGGGGGGACTGTCTTATTTCCCACTTGCAGTGGGCTTTCCAACTGCCTTTTCAACAGAGCTAAACTGAAAGCTTCTAAGTACGTTTTTAAACCATTTTATACTGGATTTTTATATCAGTATCTGTGCATCTTAATCTTTATAGTAGTGTCTATTACATGCAGTTATATGAAAATGAGTGTATACTGTCCCTTAAACAGACAGGAGACTAATGAAATTGGTTATAGCTTGTCTAAACCTTCAGTCTCAATCATTCCCTTCAGTGGCTATGTGCATGGAAATTTTAGGTCTCATGACTCCAGCATCGGACGCGATCCCCTTTGCTCTTTTTCACATACCAATTCTATAGCTTTGTATGCTGAATCAATGGTGCAGGGATTATACTCGGATATCACAATTAATATACTTAAATCCCAACATTTAACTCTCTCTGACTTGGTGGTTAGACCATCATCGTTTAATTCAGGGGGCCTCTTTTGTTAGTCCTACTTGGACTGTGATCACGACAGATGCAAGTCTTTCAGGTTGGGGAGCTGTCTCTGGATATCTGACAGCACAAGGGGTTTGGAAACCTCAAGAGGCGAGGTTACCAATCAATATTTTAGAACTCCGTGCTATTTCTTTCATGTAATTAGCAAGAGTCCATGAGCTAGTGACGTATGGGATATACATTCCTACCAGGAGGGGCAAAGTTTCCCAAACCTTAAAATTCCTATAAATACACCCCTCACCACACCCACAATTCAGTTTTACAAACTTTGCCTCCCATGGAGGTAGTGAAGTAAGTTTGTGCTAGATTCTACGTTGATATGTGCTTCGCAGCAGGCTGAAGCCCGGTTTTCCTCTCAGAGTGCAGTGAATGTCAGAGGGATGTGAAGAGAGTATTGCCTATTTGAATACAATGGTCTTCCTCTAGGGGATCTATTTCATAGGTTCTCTGTTATCGGTCGTAGAGATTTCTTCTCCTACCTCCCTTTTCAGATCGACGATATACTCTTATATACCATTACCTCTACTGATTCTCGTTTCAGTACTGGTTTGGATATCTACTATATGTAGATGAGTGTCTTAGGGTAAGTAAATCTTATTTCTATTTATGACACTCAAAGCTATGGTTGGGCACTTTATATGTAAAGTTCTAAATATATGTTTTAAACTTATATTTGCCATGATTCAGGTTAATCAGTATTCCTTCTTTCAGACTGTCAGTTTCATTATTTTGGGAAATGCATATGAATAAATATTTTTTCTTACCTTCCATAATTTTCAAATTGACTTTTTTCCTTGCGGGCTGTTAGGCTCGCGGGGGCAGAAAATGCTTCAATTTATTGAGTTATTCTTGGCGCAAACTTTTTTGGCGCAAAATTTCGTCATTTCCGGCGCCATAGTTGACGCCGGAAGTTTACACATGGTTGAGTCATTTTTTGACACATGTGTGTTACAGACGCTTTTTTGCGCCAAAAAATGTGGGCGTCATTTTTGGCGGCAAAAAATATGGGCGTTATACTTGGCGCCAAAAAATGTGGGCGTCATACTTGGCACCATTTTTTTCACATTATTTCAGTCTCACTTTTTTGTTCCTTCTGGTTGCTAGAGGCTTGTTTGTTTTGCATTTTTTCCCATTCCTGAAACTGTCATTTAAGGAATTTGATAATTTTGCTTTATATGTTGTGTTTTTTTTTTCTATTACATATTGCAAGATATTTTAAAAGCTGTTCCTGAATCAGAAAATACTGAGGGATTCCTGATGACTGATATCAGTCCTACCAAAGCTAAGTTCATTTATTTTAATGTTATGAATGTTTATATTTAGCTATGGTTTGTAATAAGTTTTAGTATTTATGCATTATCTATTGCTATTCTTTTTACATCTTATGTACAAGATATATTTAGGAATTTATAAGAATATTTTTCTGATTCTAGTATAAAGGCTTTGTCTGCTATCCCGCCTTCTAATAAAATTTTTAGGTGTTTTTTAAACTTCTCATTTAGTTGATCAGGGCCCATGAATACCCAAAAACTCCCCTCGCCCACCGGGCGAGTAAATGACAAAACTTACCAGCCTGCAAGAAACTTTAGTCGCCCGTGCGTATCTGCATTTAGTGTGTATATATCTTATGTAAAAAGGCAATATAAATAGTGTTATTGTATTCCCACAAAGCATTGCAGACAGAGGTCCCAATTTGAATGCCCTGCAAGCTGCTTAATATTTGGGACTTAATAAAAGGCTTTAACTTTAGAAAATAGGGATAAAAAAAACAGGGATATTATCTTTGTAATACTGTATGTACGTCTTGATTTTTTCTCCCTAAGGAAAAAAAAGATATAATTGAGCTTTTTTTTTTTTTTTTTACTTCAGCATATGTGGGGGGTTTATGATTGACTAACCCTTCAGCACAGTGAGCGGTACTGCATTTAGCTGGACAATGAACAGTGACATAATGAGCATTTTAAAAATACTTTTTTTTTCCTTTCTGCCCAGCTGCCTTTCAACTACTAGCGCGACTGCAGTGCTGCGCTAGCAGATTTGACTGGGTGCATGGAGATGGTATGTTCTCTACTAATTGGTAAAGTCAGTTTTTGGAGCATTAATAGCATCCAGAAAAATTGTGCACTGCCCTATATTGTTATGGTAGGCAGCTTGATCGTGTACATTGTGCTGAAGTACTGCAGAGGACCCTGGAGTAAGTCAGCATAATGTACGTGAGCAAGCTGCCTACCATAACTATATAGTCACTTTAACCCATACTTCATTCATACACAGAGAATTAACACTCACCGCTCTAGCAGGATGTCTTCCCGCGCAGACAACTTTAGGGGTGGGAAGTAGCAACTGACAAGGAAGAGACCAAGAGCCATGGAGATAAGGGGAGGTCTTTGAATGCATTTAACAGAAAGAACCTCCCCTTTCTACCCTCCTTTCTCTTTTCTGATGGTGTATTTTCTCATTCAGAATATTCTTCATCAGATATTGACACTAACAAATCTACTTTTTTATTTTTAAATAGAGTACATTCGTTTTTTGTTGAAAAGGTGTTGATTATTTTGGATATTGAAGTAACTAGTTCTTTTTGATTAAGACTAGCTAACATTTAAATGCTGCTTATTAACCTTCTGTGTTTTCTTCAGAGGTTTTTTTCCAGTTCCTGATACTAGGGAATGGAATAGGCCGGGAATTTCTTTTATTCTTTCTTTAAGGTTTTTAATTGTATCCTTTGCCGGCAGTTAGTTTTAAGTTTTGAGGAAGATCCCCCAAGTTAATGGGACTATCTCTACTCTTGCTAACATACTACTATTCTATAGCAGATAGTATTTATTTCTTCTGTTATGTGTGATCAGTCCACGGGTCATCATTACTTCTGGGATATAACTCCTCCCCAACAGGAAATGCAAGAGGATTCACCCAGCAGAGCTGCATATAGCTCCTCCCCTCTACGTCAGTCCCAGTCATTCTCTTGCACCCAACGACTAGATAGGATGTGTGAGAGGACTATGGTGATTATACTTAGTTTTTATGACTTCAATCAAAAGTTTGTTATTTTAAAATAGCACCGGAGCGTGTTATTACTTCTCTGGCAGAGTTTGAGGAAGAATCTGACAGAGATTTTTTTACTATGATTTTAACCGGAGTCGTTAAGATCATATTGCTGTTCTCGACCATCTGAGGGAGGTAAAGGCTTCAGATCAGGGGACAGCGGGCAGATGAATCTGCATTGAGGTATGTGGCAGTTTTTATTTTCTGAATGGAATTGATGAGAAAAGCCTGCCATACCGTTAAAATGACATGTATGTATACACTTCAGTATTCTGGGGATGGTATTTCACCGGAACTACTGTGTTAAAGGTCACTAATCCTTTTAATAACTATTCTCATGTTAAACGTTTTTGCTGGAATGTAGAATCGTTTACATTGCTGAGGTACTGTGTGAATAAATATTTGGGCATTATTTTCCACTTGGCAGTTTTTTGCTCTAATTGTGACAGTTTCGTTTCTCTTCACTGCTGTGTGGGAGAGGGAGGGGCCGTTTTTGGCGCTCTTTGCTACGCATCAAAAAATTCCAGTCAGCTACTTTTATATTTCCTGCATGATCCGGTTCATCTCTGACAGATCTCAGGGGTCTTCAAACTTCTTTGAAGGGAGGTAAATTCTCTCAGCAGAGCTGTGAGAATTCTTATAGTGACTGTGTATAAAAAACGTTGTTTTGTTTTCTTATGTACAAATTTAATTAGTGTTGTTTTCTACTAATGGGAACAAACCTTTGCTAAAAGTTGTGTTGTTTTAAAGTTTGATGCAATAACTGTTTTTCAGTTCATTATTTCAACTGTCATTTAATCGTTAGTACCTCTTTGAGGCACAGTGCGTTTTTTTGCTAAAAAAGATTATAACCAAGTTGTAAGTTTTTTTGCTAGTGTGTTAAACATGTCTGACTCAGAGGAAGATATCTGTGTCATTTGTTCCAATGCCAAGGTGGAGCCCAATAGAAATTTATGTACTAACTGTATTGATGCTACTTTAAATAAGAGTCAATCTGTACAATGTGAACAAATTTCACCAAACAGCGAGGGGAGAGTTATGCCGACTAACTCGCCTCACGCGACAGTACCTGCATCTCCCGCCCGGGAGGTGCGTGATATTTTGGCGCCTAGTACATCTGGGCGGCCATTACAGATAACATTACAAGATATGGCTACTGTTATGACTGAAGTTTTGTCTAAATTACCTGAACTAAGAGGCAAGCGTGATCACTCTGGGGTGAGAACAGAGTGCGCTGACAATGCTAGGGCCATGTCTGATACTGCGTCACAGCTCGCAGAGCATGAGGACGGAGAGCTTCATTCTGTGGGTGACGGTTCTGATCCAAACAGACTGGACTCAGATATTTCAAATTTTAAATTTAAATTGGAGAACCTCCGTGTACTACTAGGGGAGGTCTTAGCAGCTCTCAACGATTGTAACACTGTTGCAATACCAGAGAAACTGTGTAGGTTGGATAAATACTTTGCGGTACCGGCGAGTACTGACGTTTTTCCTATACCTAAGAGACTAACTGAAATTGTTACTAAGGAGTGGGATAGACCCGGTGTGCCGTTCTCACCCCCTCCAATATTTAGAAAGATGTTTCCAATAGACGCCACCACTCGGGACTTATGGCAAACGGTCCCCAAGGTGGAGGGAGCAGTTTCTACTTTAGCTAAGCGTACCACTATCCCGGTGGAGGATAGCTGTGCTTTCTCAGATCCAATGGATAAAAAATTAGAGGGTTACCTTAAGAAAATGTTTGTTCAACAAGGTTTTATATTACAACCCCTTGCATGTATCGCGCCGATTACGGCTGCGGCAGCATTTTGGATTGAGTCGCTTGAAGAGAACCTTAGTTCCTCTACGCTAGACGACATTACGGACAGGCTTAGAGTCCTTAAACTAGCTAATTCTTTCATTTCGGAGGCCGTAGTACATTTAACCAAACTTACGGCTAAGAACTCAGGATTCGCCATACAGGCACGCAGGGCACTGTGGCTAAAATCCTGGTCAGCTGATGTTACTTCTAAGTCCAAATTACTTAATATACCTTTCAAGGGGCAGTCCTTATTCGGGCCCGGGTTGAAAGAAATTATCGCTGACATTACGGGAGGTAAGGGCCACGCCCTACCTCAAGACAAGGCCAAAGCTAAGGCTAGACAGTCTAATTTTCGTCCCTTTCGGAATTTCAAAACAGGAGCAGCATCAACCTCCACTGCACCAAAACAGGAAGGAGCTGTTGCTCGTTACAGGCAAGGCTGGAAGCCTAACCAGTCCTGGAACAAAAGCAAGCAGGCCAGGAAACCTGCTGCTGCCCCAAAGACAGCATGAACCGAGAGCCCCCGATCCGGGACCGGATCTAGTAGGGGGCAGACTCTCTCTCTTCGCCCAGGCCTGGGCAAGAGATGTTCAGGATCCCTGGGCACTAGAGATCATATCTCAGGGATACCTTCTAGACTTCAAATTATCTCCCCCAAGAGGGAGATTTCATCTGTCAAGGTTGTCAACAAACCAGATAAAGAAAGAAGCGTTTCTACGCTGCGTACAAGATCTGTTAACAATGGGAGTGATCCATCCGGTTCCGTGGTCGGAACAAGGACAAGGGTTCTACTCAAACCTGTTTGTGGTTCCCAAAAAAGAGGGAACTTTCAGGCCAATCTTAGATTTAAAGACTCTAAACAAATTCCTAAGAGTTCCATCGTTCAAAATGGAAACTATTCGGACAATCTTACCCATGATCCAAGAGGGTCAGTACATGACCACAGTGGATTTAAAGGATGCTTACCTTCACATACCGATCCACAAAGATCATCACCGGTATCTAAGGTTTGCCTTCTTAGACAGGCACTACCAGTTTGTAGCTCTTCCATTCGGATTGGCTACGGCTCCAAGAATCTTCACAAAGGTTCTGGGTGCCCTTCTAGCGGTACTAAGACCGCGAGGGATTTCGGTAGCTCCGTACCTAGACGACATTCTAATACAAGCTTCAAGCTTTCAAACTGCCAAGTCTCATACAGAGTTAGTTCTGGCATTTCTAAGATCGCATGGATGGAAAGTGAACGAAAAGAAGAGTTCTCTCTTTCCTCTCACAAGAGTTCCATTCTTGGGGACTCTTATAGATTCTGTAGAAATGAAGATTTACCTGACAGAAGACAGGTTAACAAAACTTCAAAATGCATGCCGCGTCCTTCATTCCATTCAACACCCGTCAGTAGCTCAATGCATGGAGGTGATCGGCTTAATGGTAGCGGCAATGGACATAGTACCTTTTGCACGCCTACACCTCAGACCGCTGCAATTATGCATGCTAAGTCAGTGGAATGGGGATTACTCAGATTTGTCCCCTACTCTGAATCTGAATCAAGAGACCAGAAATTCTCTTCTATGGTGGCTTCATCGGCCACACCTGTCCAGGGGGATGCCATTCAGCAGGCCAGACTGGACAATTGTAACAACAGACGCCAGCCTACTAGGTTGGGGCGCTGTCTGGAATTCTCTGAAGGCTCAGGGACTATGGAATCAGGAGGAGAGTCTCCTTCCAATAAACATTCTGGAATTGAGAGCAGTTCTCAATGCCCTTCTGGCTTGGCCCCAGTTAATAACTCGGGGGTTCATCAGGTTTCAGTCGGACAACATCACGACTGTAGCTTACATCAACCATCAGGGAGGGACAAGAAGCTCCCTAGCAATGATGGAAGTATCAAAGATAATTCGCTGGGCAGAGTCTCACTCTTGCCACCTGTCAGCAATCCACATCCCGGGAGTGGAGAACTGGGAGGCGGATTTCTTGAGTCGCCAGACTCTTCATCCGGGGGAGTGGGAACTTCATCCGGAGGTCTTTGCCCAAATACTTCGACGTTGGGGCACACCAGAGATAGATCTCATGGCGTCTCGCCAGAACGCCAAACTTCCTCGCTACGGGTCCAGATCCAGGGATCCGGGAGCAGTTCTGATAGATGCTTTGACAGCACCTTGGAACTTCAGGATGGCTTATGTGTTTCCACCCTTCCCGCTGCTTCCTCGATTGATTGCCAAAATCAAACAGGAGAGAGCATCAGTAATTCTAATAGCACCTGCTTGGCCACGCAGGACTTGGTATGCAGATCTAGTGGACATGTCATCCTGTCCGCCTTGGTCTCTACCTCTAAGACAGGACCTTCTGATACAGGGTCCATTCAAACATCAAAATCTAACTTCTCTGAAGCTGACTGCTTGGAAATTGAACGCTTGATTTTATCAAAACGTGGTTTTTCTGAGTCGGTTATTGATACCCTGATTCAGGCTAGGAAGCCTGTTACCAGAAGGATTTACCATAAAATATGGCGGAAATACCTATACTGGTGCGAATCCAAAGGTTACTCCTGGAGTAAGGTTAGGATCGCTAGGATATTGTCTTTTCTACAAGAAGGTTTAGAAAAAGGTTTATCAGCTAGTTCATTAAAGGGACAGATTTCAGCTCTGTCCATCTTGTTACACAGACGTCTGTCAGAAAATCCAGACGTCCAGTCCTTTTGTCAGGCTTTAGCTAGGATCAAGCCTGTGTTTAAAGCTGTTGCTCCACCATGGAGTTTAAACTTAGTTCTTAACGTTTTACAGGGTGTTCCGTTTGAACCCCTTCATTCCATTGATATAAAAATGTTATCTTGGAAAGTTCTGTTTTTAATGGCTATTTCCTCGGCTCGAAGAGTCTCTGAGTTATCAGCCTTACATTGTGATTCCCCTTATCTGATTTTTCACTCTGACAAGGTAGTTCTGCGTACTAAACCTGGGTTCTTACCTAAGGTAGTCACTAACAGGAACATCAATCAAGAGATTGTTGTCCCATCCTTGTGTCCAAATCCTTCTTCAAAGAAGGAACGTCTTTTACACAATCTGGATGTAGTTCGTGCCCTCAAGTTCTACTTGCAGGCAACTAAAGATTTTCGCCAAACTTCTTCCTTGTTTGTCGTTTACTCTGGACAGAGGAGAGGTCAAAAAGCTTCTGCTACCTCTCTCTCTTTTTGGCTTCGTAGCATAATACGTTTAGCCTATGAGACTGCTGGACAGCAGCCTCCTGAAAGAATTACAGCTCACTCCACTAGAGCTGTGGCTTCCACTTGGGCCTTTAAGAATGAGGCCTCTGTTGAACAGATTTGCAAGGCTGCAACTTGGTCTTCGCTTCATACTTTTTCCAAATTTTACAAATTTGACACTTTTGCTTCTTCGGAGGCTATTTTTGGGAGAAAGGTTCTTCAGGCAGTGGTTCCTTCTGTATAATGAGCCTGCCTATCCCTCCCGTCATCCGTGTACTTTTGCTTTGGTATTGGTATCCCAGAAGTAATGATGACCCGTGGACTGATCACACATAACAGAAGAAAACATAATTTATGCTTACCTGATAAATTCCTTTCTTCTGTTGTGTGATCAGTCCACGGCCCGCCCTGTTTTAAGGCAGGTAAATATCTTTTAAATTATACTCCAGTCACCACTTCACCCTTGGTTACTCCTTTCTCGTTGATTCTTGGTCGAATGACTGGGACTGACGTAGAGGGGAGGAGCTATATGCAGCTCTGCTGGGTGAATCCTCTTGCATTTCCTGTTGGGGAGGAGTTATATCCCAGAAGTAATGATGACCCGTGGACTGATCACACAACAGAAGAAAGGAATTTATCAGGTAAGCATAAATTATGTTTTTTTTCCTTGGGAAATTTGTATCTTATTTAAGGAAAATTATTTATTTTCAGGTACTTTTCTTACACCTGTAATTTATTTGGCTGATGTTGCAACTGCTTCAGCTTTCTGGTTGGATACTTTAGTGCAACAAGTATCAGATTATGATTTGTTTAGCATTGTTAAGTTGATCAACATGCTAATAATTTCATTTGTGTCGTCATTTTTTTGATATAAGTTTTCTTCAATTAATTTAAGCCATTTTAAAAATCAGAGTCAGCTCCCCAAATTTGCATTTAGGTGCAGTTCTTATTCCAGCTTAGCTGGTAAGGGGCAGGTTAAGACTTTTTTAATAAATTTGTTTGGTTCAATTCGGTCCAAATTTCTTAGATTTGGATACAGAATAGGATTCAGAGTAAAACCATCTGTGAGAAGTATTTTTTCTCTCTCTAACATATTCCAGCTATTCCAGTGAGGCTCACACTTTCCTGAAGTGTGTTTCAGTCCTATATGTATTGGGTACTTGTGAAGCGCGGCTTGTCACCCGTTGGGGCTCAAGGCGCTGCTCAGTCCTGGAGTTTTCTGGGGTATTTATACCAGTTCCTTTTTAGGAACAGGATTTGGGGGTTTTATTCAAACTATTCATTATTTCAAAGATAGAAAATCTTTTTGAATTGTCATAAGTATACCATCTTTTAGAATGGAGTTTATACGGTCTATTCTGCCTTTTAGGTCAGTAATGGCATTATTTGTTCACAATAGATACAATAGATGCATATCTTCATTTTCTGTTTTCATTCAGATTATTTTCATTTCCTGAGATTCTCTTTTTTTGACAAGCATTACCAATTTGTTCCTTTCCTTCCGGTCTAGCGACAGCTCTAAGAATCTTTTCAAGGTTCTCAGTGTTTCCTTATTTGGACGGTCTCGTGGTACTAGCTCAGTCTTTTCGTTCTGCGGAATCTCATACGATTCAACTTTTGTTGTTTCTTCAAGACACAGAGGATTTTTTTATCAAGAACTCTTTGATTCCTCAGACAAGGGTCACCTTTTTTTAGGTTTCCAGATAGATTGTGTCAATGTCTTTGTCTCTAGCAGACAAGTGACAATTTTATTGGGTTCCGTTTGTCGGAACCTTCAGTCTCTATTATTTCCTTCAGTTGCTATATGCATGGAAGTTTTTGGTATTATGGCTGCAGCATTGGATTCAATTCCCTTTGCTCATTTTCATAAGAAACCTTTCCAGTTTTTTTATACTGAATTAATGGTGCAGGGATTCTAGGATATCACTTTTTATATCCTTGAATCCCAATGTTCAACTATCTTTTATTTGGTGGTTAGATCACCATCATATATTTCTAAAGGTTCATTCAACCTGGACCATGATCACTTCAGATGCGAGTCTTTTAGGTTGGAAGGCTGTCTGGGGATCTCTGCTAGCACAAGGGGTTTGGAAATCTCAGGAGGTGAGATTACCAATCGATATTTTGGAACTCCGTGCATTTTTCAGAGTTCTTCAGTTTTGGCTTCTTTTTGAAGAAAGAGACGTTTATTGTTTTTCAGACAGACAATGTCACAACTGTGGCGTATGTCAATCATCAGGGTGGGACTCTCAGTCCTTAGGCTGTGAAAGAAGTATCTCGGATACTTGCTTGACTAAATCCAGCTCCTGTCTAATTTTTGTGGTCCATTTCCCAGGTATAGACAATTGGGAAACGGATTATCTCTGTCAATCAAGCTTTACATTCGGGAGAATGGTCTCTTTACCCAGATGTGTTTTTTCAAATTGTTCAGATGTGTGGGCTTCCAGAAACAGATCTGATGGCATCTCATCTAAACAAGGAACTTCCCAGGGGCCTTTTCAGGTCCGGGTATCCTCTGGCGGAAGCAGTGTATGCATTGACACTTCCTTGGAGTTATCAATCTGCCTATATTTTTTCGCCTCTGGTTCTTCTTTTTAGAGTGATTTTCAAAATCATCAGGGAGCAATCTTTTGTGTTGCTAGTGGCTCCAGCATGGCCACACAGGTTTTGGTATATGGTTCTTGTTCAGATGTCCAGTTGCCAATCTTGGTCACTTCCATTAAGGCCAGACCTTATATCTTAACATTCATTTTTTCCATCAGGAACTCAAATTGTTAATTTGATGGTATGGAGTTTTAACGCTTAGTACTTAGTCATAGAAGTTCTTTGACTCAGTGATTAATACTATGTTGCAGGCTCGTAAATCTGTGTCTAGTAAGATTTATTATCGAGTTTGAAAGCTTACATCTCTTGATGCTCTTTTCATAAATTCTCTTGGCATTCTTTTAGAATTCCTAGGATTTTATAGTTTTCTTCAGGATGGTTTAGATAAGGGTTTTTGTCTGCAAGTTCCTTGCAAGGACAAATCTCTGCTTTTTCTGTGCTGTTTTCATAGAAAAATTTGCTAATCTTTCTGTTATTCATTGTTTTGTTCAGGCTTTGGTTCGTATCAAGTCTGTCATTTAAGCCAATTTCTCCTCCTTGGAGTCTTAATTTGGTTCTGAAGGCTTTATAGGCTCTTCCGTTTGAGCATATGCTTTCTTTGGACATTTAAATTACTTTCATGGAAAGTTTTGTTCCTTTTAGACATCTCTTCAGCTAGAACAGTTTTTTAATTATCTGGTCTTTCTTGTGAGTCTCCTTTTTCTGATTTTTCATCAGGATAAGGTGGTTTTGCTGTCTTCTTTTCAATTTTTACCTAAAGTTGTGAATTTTTAACAACATTAGTAGAGGAATTATTGTCCCTTCCTTGTGTCCTAATACTAAGAATTCTTTGGAGAGATTCTTACTTTCTTTGGATGAGGTAAGAGTTTTGAAATTATGTTGAAGCTACTCAGATTTCAGAAAGACTTCTAGTCTATTTGTTATCTTTTCTGGTTTTAGGAAAGGTCAGAAGGCTTCTGCCATTTCTTTGGCATCTTGGTTAAAGCTTTTTGATTCATCTTGATTATTTGGAGTCGGGTTAATCCCCGCCTCAGAGGATTACGGCTCATTCTACCAGGTCAGTTTCTACTTCCTGGACTTTTAAGAATGAAGCTTCTGTTGATCAGATTTGAAAAGCAACGACTTGGTCTTCTTTGCATACTTTTACTAAATTCTACCATTTTGTTGTTTTCTCTTCTTCAGAAGCAGTTTTTGGTAGAATAGTACTTCAGGCAGCTGTTTCAGTTTGATTCTTCTGCTTATAACTTCAGTTTTTTTTCATTATAAAAATTGAAACTTTTGATTTGGGTAGTGGATTAATTTTTCAGCGGAATTGGCTCTCTTTATTTTATCCCTCCCTCTCTAGTGACTCTTGCGTGGAAGTTCCACATCTTGGGTATCTGCTATCCCATACATCACTAGCTCATGGACTCTTGCTAATTACATGAAAGAAAACATAATTTATGTAAGAACTTACCTGATAAATTCATTTCTTTCATATTAGCAAGAGTCCATGAGGCCCACCCTTTTTGTGGTGGTTATGATTTTTTTATATAAAGCACAATTATTCCAATTCCTTATTTTTTTTATGCTTTCGCTCCTTTCTTATCACCCCACTTCTTGGCTATTCGTTAAACTGAATTGTGGGTGTGGTGAGGGGTGTATTTATAGGCATTTTAAGGTTTGGGAAACTTTGCCCCTCCTGGTAGGAATGTATATCCCATACGTCACTAGCTCATGGACTCTTGCTAATATGAAAAAATTAATTTATCAGGTAAGTTCTTACATAAATTATGTTTTTCAGCGCTCTTCAGGTTTGGCCTCTGTTAAAGAGAGAACCATTTATTTGTTTTCAGACAGACAATATCACAACTGTGGCATTTGTCATCAGGGTGGGACTTGGAGTCCCTTAGCTATGAAAGAAGTATCTCGGATACTTTCTTGGGCAGAATCCAGCGCTTGTCAAATTTCTACGGTGCATATCCCAGGTGTAGACAATTGGGAAGCGGATTATCTCAGCCGTCAGACCTTACATCCGGGGGAGTGGTCTCTCCATCCAGATATATTTTGTCAGATTGTACAGATCTTCCAGAAATAGATCTGATGGCTTCTCATCTAAACAAGAAACTTCCCAGGTACCTGTCTAGGTCCAGGGATCCTCAGGTGGAGATGGTGGATGCTTTAGCAGTTCCTTGATTTTATCAACCTGCTTATATCTTTCCGCCTCTAGTTCTTCTTCCAAGAGTGATCTCCAAGATCATTATGGAACAATCGTATGTGTTTCTGATAGCACCAGCGCGGCCTCACAGGTTTTGGTATGCAGATCTTGTTCGTATGTCCAGTTGCCAGCCTTGGCCACTTCCTCTAAGACCAGAACTTCTGTCTCAAGGGCCATTTTTCCATCAGGATCTCAAATCGTTAAATTTGAAGGTATGGATATTGAACGCTTAGTGCTTAGTCATAGAGGTTTCTCTGACTCAGTGATTAATACTATGCTACAGGCTCGTAACTCTGTTTCAAGGAAGATTTATTATTGAGTTTGGAAGACCTATATTTCATGGTGTTCTGCTCATAAATGCTCCTGGCATTCTTTTAGAATTCCTAGAATTTTACAGTTTATTCAGGATGGTTTGGATAAAGGTTTGTATGCAAGTACTTTGAAGGGACAAATCTCTGCTCTTTCTGTTTTATTTCATAGAAAGATTGCTAAGCTTCCTGATATTCACTGTTTTGTTTAGGCTTTGGTTTGTATCAAGCCTGTTATTAAATTAATTTCTCCTCCTTGGAGTCTTAATTTGGTTTTGAAAACTTAATAGGCTCCTCTTTTTGAGCCTATGCATTATTGGGATATTAAATTACTTTCTTGGAAAGTGTTGTTTCTTTTGGCTATCTCTTCAGCTAGAAGAGTTTCTGAATTGTCTGCTCTCTTGTGAGTCTCCTTTTCTGATTTTCTATCAGGATAAGGCTGCTTTGCGGACTTCGTTTAAATTTCTCCCTAAGGTTGTGAATTCTAACAACATTAATAGGGAAATTGTTGTTCCTTCCTTGTGTCCTAATCCCAAGAATGCTCTTGAAAGATCTTTGCATTCTTTGGATGTTGTAAGAGCTTTGAAATATTATGTTGAAGCTACTAAAGATTTCAGGAAGGCTTCTAGCCTATTTCTGGTTCTAGGTAATGTCAGAAAGCTTCTGCCATTTCTTTGGCATCTTGGTTAAAGCTTTTGATTCATAAAGCTTATTTGGAGGCGGGACAGTCCCCACCTCAGAGGATCACAGCTTATTCTACTAGATCAGTCTCCACTACTTGGGCTTTTAAGAATGAATTTTCAGTTGATCAGATTTGCAAAGCAGCAATTTGGTCTTCTTTGCATACATTTACTAAATTTTACCATTTTGATGTATTTGCTTCTTCTGAAGCAGTCTTTGGTAGAAAAGTTCTTTAGGCAGCTGTTTCAGTTTGATTCTTCTGCTAATGTTTTAAGTTTTTTTCTTTCAATTTATGAGAAAAACTTATTTTTTGTGTATTTATTTTTTCAGCGAAAAATGGCTGTTTTTATTTTATCCCTCCCTTTCTAGTGACTCTTCTTTGGACTTCCACATATTGGGTATTTCTATCCCATACGTCACTAGCTCATGGACTCTTGCCAGTTATATGAAAGAATACAAAATTTATGTAAGAACTTACCTGATAAATTCATTTTTCATATTAGCAAGAGTTCATTGAGACCCACCCTTTTTCTGGTGGTTATGATTTTTTGTATAAAAGCACAATTATATTTCCAGTTCCTCTTTTTTGTATGCTTTTTTTACTCCTTTTTCTATCACCCCACTACTTGGCTATTCATTAAACTGAATTGTGGGTGTGGTGAGGGGTGTATTTATAGGCATTTTGAGGTTTGGTAAACTTTGCCCATCCTGGTTAGTATTGTATATCCTATACGTCACTAGCTCATGAACTCTTGCCAATATGAAAGAAATTAATTTATCAGGTAAGTTCTTACATAAATTATGTTTTTTTCTCTTGTAACCTGTTCTATTATACTTATGTTCCTGAAGTCTGTTATGCATTTGGTTTTGGTTTTTAAACCTACTGCTTAATCGCAAAATGTTCTCCAGTTCTTGGTGCTATCTCTGAAATAATTTCTAAAGAGTTGTCTTAAGCCTGATTTTCCCTTTTATTTCAGCTTTTATATTTAAAAGAGTGTTTCATTTTTTGTCATAGACCTTTGGGAAACTATCCATAAGGTAGTTAAGGCTGTTTTTACTGCGGCTAAACGTATTACTATTCCTCTTTAGGATAGTACTTCTTTTTTAGACCCTTTGTGTAGGAAGTTAGTCTTTTCATATGAAAGCTTTTCAGCAATTTTTTTTTTTTTTTAGGCTAGCAATTAGTATTGCTTGTGTTGCTGCAGCCTATTCTCTTTGGTGTGATAGATTATAGGGTCGATTTATCAAGCTACGGCGGACAGGGCCTACATATGCTACCCTGTCCGCGGCAGCTCCCCTCTGAAGGGCTGAATTCTACTGCCAAAATTCAGCATTGCACAAGAAAGCAAGTTTGTGCTCTTGTCCAACGCCGCCCCCTCTCCGCACACAGCCAATCACACATGGGCAGGGGAGCAGCGTTGCACAAAAACGCAAAATTGCAAAACCAGGGAGATTGAAATTCGCCACCTCAGAGGTGGCGAAGTAGACTGCAGGTTCTCTTGTGAGGCAGTGGCGAAGCCTTTGATAAATCGACCCCTATCTGTGCAGCATTCTGATGATTCTGCTGGTGTAAAGTTTTTTTCTTTTTTTCTACTCTTTTTCTGTGGGCATCCTTATCTGGTTTTCCTTACGGTAAGTTGGTTTTGAGATATAGTTTTGATTTATTTCCTTAAAGTGATTGTAAATCCTAGCGTTTTTGAAACGCTAGGATTTACCAGTGGAACAAATAAAGGGGACTTTCAGTAATGAAGTATAAAATACTTTATGTTAAAAGTTTTTTTGTTTGAAGCGTTCGCTGCACTGAGCTCCTCAGGCAGCCCACGGCAAAACGCTATTTTGCTGTGAGGTTTCCACCTCTTAGCAAATAGCCATGTGTGTTAAAAGTAATCCCTATGAGTCTGAATCAATCTGAGGATTTAGAGAGAAAACTGCACCAGACAAAAGTAAAACCTTTACTTGTATGTGGTGCAGTTTTCTCTCTAAAACCTCAGATTGATTCAGACTCCTAGGGATTACTTTTAACTCTTCCAACTGAGTTGAATCCAGACTGTCTTCCAAGCACAAGAGGCCAGCCCTGCACTGAGAGGGATCCTGATTGCCTGTGAAGCCCAGGTGGCCAGTTAGCTGGAGGCTGTTGAGATCCAGCTTGCTCAATTATCACTTATCCATACTGCTTTATTCATTGTGAGTACCCTTTTGGGAATTTTTATTCTGTTCAATATATGTTTTGAAACTTTCTGCACCCTGAGGCACCCTTCTTTCTTCTTATTGCTTGGCTATACATCAGACTGGTTTATCAGTTTTTAAGGTCTGTTTAAATTTTGGGGATCTTTGCCGCCTCCTAGTGGCCAGTGGTGGAATTCCCAGGAGTAATGGTTTGTGGACTCTCACCAACATATAATAAATGTATCAGGTAAGCATACATTATATTTTTCTATTCTGTTTCAGTATTGTTTTTCATTCTTCTGGAAAGATGCAATCTTTTTTTTTTTTTCAAACAATTCTATTCCTTCTTGAGATTTGAATTTTATTCTCCAGATGTTTAGCAAATCTATATTTTAAAATTATTTTGTCCATTCCACAGTTAAATGAGTTGCAAGGTGCTCAATTTGTTCATTTTTACAGTTTTGAGAACGTGTCTATTCAAACATTGATTTATGCTCATAATAATACTAATACCAAGACCTAATTTTGTGATGTCATGTAAATGATCCCTTCTCTGAGTAGCAGCATTGGGTGGCTGTGGTTCCTTCATGCTGTGTGGCTGTAGATTGTTACCTCTAATCACATTCAAATAACTTAGCTTATAAAATACCCATTGCACCTTATTTTATGTTGTTTGTGTTTAGAACATTACAACTGAGACCTCTAGTGCTAGGTAAACTAAATTCTCTTATTTAGATAACGTCAAGTGTTGCTGTTGTCCGTCTTTATTTTTTAGTAATTACAGCTTCAGCACAGATGGTTTTAATGGATCAGCTGGCAGGAATCATGCATCTAATTCTGCTGTCCAAGGTGGGATCGACTGGATGAGAAAGCTTGCATTTAGGTACCGCAAAGTCATAGAAGTGTATGACAAATACAAGAACAACGTTTGTGGTGAGTTAGTTGCTTGACTCTAAATTGCCTTCTTTTTCCTTACCCTGATAGTCACCAGTCCCAAATTATTTTTTCCTTATTTGCTTCCAATGTATGGTTTTATATCACTGTATTTTAAGTGGATTGATCAGGTTGTAGCTTCAAACATAATTCATACATATCACAGTTGTTGTTTTTTGTATCTTCTTTGTAATCACCTCTACAATAAAAGCTATCTATAAATGTTATCTAGTTTTATAAAAAGGTTTTGTTTAGGTACTTTTCTTTCATGTAATTAGCAAGAGTCCATGAGCTAGTGACGTAAGGGATATACAATCCTACCAGGAGGGGCAAAGTTTCCCAAACCTCAAAATGCATATAAATACACCCCCCACCACACCCACAATTCAGTTTTACAAACTTTGCCTCCTATGGAGGTGATGACTTAAGTTTGTGCTAGATTTCTACGTTGATATGCACTTCCCAGCATGCTGAAGCCCGGTTCCTCTCAGAGTGCAGTGAATGACAGAGGGATGTGAAGGGAGTATTACCTATTGAATAAAATGGTCATCCTAACGGGGATCTATTTCATAGGTTCTCTGTTATCGGTCGTAGAGATTCATCTCCTACCTCCCTTTTCAGATCGACGATATACTCTTATATACCATTACCTCTACTGATTCTCGTTTCAGTACTGGTTTGGCTATCTACTTTATGTAGATGAGTGTCTTTTGGTAAGTATGTTTTCTTTTATTTAAGACACTCTCAGCTATGGTTTGGCACTTTATATGTAAAGTTCTAAATATATGTTTTGTACTTATATTTGCCATGATTCAGGTTAATTAGTATATTTCCTTCTTACAGACTGTCAGTTTCATTTTGGGAAATGCATATATTAAAAAAGAAATTTCAAATTGACTCTCTTTTCTAAATAGCGGGCTGTTAGGCTTGCGGGAGCGTAAAATGCTATAATTTATTGCGCCATATTTGGCGCGAGAATTAAGTTTGTTGACATAATTTCGTCATTTCAGGCGTCTTAGTTGGCGCTGAGAGTTTTCACGTAGTTGCGTCATCTATGTCGCTCGTTTTTGTTGCAGACATTCTTGGCGCCAAAAAATATTTTGTCAGTTGTGGGCTTCATACTTGGCGCCAGATTTTTTTAAGTTATTTAAGTCCTTATTTCATTTTGCTTCTGGTTTTCAGAGGCTTATTTTGTTTGCATTTTTTCTCATTCATGAAACTGTCATATAAGGAATTTTATAATTTTGCTTTATATGTTATTTTTTCTATTACATATTGCAAGATGTCTCAATCTGACCCTGTCTCAGAATCTACTACTGGAATCCTGCTGCCTGATGTCGGTTCTACCAAAGCTAAGTGCATTTGTTGTAAACTTGTGGTAACTGTTCCTCCGGCTGTAGTTTGTGTTAGTTGTCATGATAAACTTTCAAATGCAGACAATATTTCCATTAGTAATAATCCATTACCTGTTATTGTTCCTTCAACATCTAATGTTCAGGATATTCCTGTTAATGTGAGAGAATTTGTTTCTAATTCTATTCAGAAGGCTCTGTCATACCACCTTCTAATAAATGTAAAAGGTCTTTTAAAACTTCTCATAAATTCGATGAATTTTTAAATGACCACAGCATTCTGATTTATCTATCTCTGATGAGGATCTATCTGGTTCAGAAGATTCTGCCTCAGATATTGACACTGACAAATCTTCATACTTATTTAAAATGGAGTATACTCGTTCCTTATTAAAGGAGGTGTTGATTGCATTAGATATGGAGGAGACTAGTCCTCTTGATATTAAAACCAGTAAACGTTTAAATTCGTTTTTTAAACCTCATGTAGTTATTCCAGAGGTTTTTCCAGTTCCTGATGCTATTTCAGATGCAATTTCTAGGAAATGGAATAGACTGGGTACTTCATTTACTCCTTCTTCAAGGTTTAAGAAACTGTATCCTTTGCCGACTGATAGATTGGAGTTTTGGGAAAAGATCCCCAAAGTTGATGGGGCCATCTCTACTCTTGCAAAGTGTATAACTATTCTTACGGCAGATAGTACTTCTTTTAAAGATCCTTTAGATAGGAAGCTTGAATCTTATCTAAGGAAGGCTTATTTATGTTCAGGTCATCTTTTTAGGCCTGCTATTTCTTTGGCTGATGTTGTTGCTGCTTCAAATTTTTGGTTGGAGACTTTAGCGCAACAAGTACCAGATCATAATGGGTATAGCATTGTTAAGCTAATTCAACAGGCTAATAATTTCATTTGTGATGCCATTTTTGATATCATTAGAATTGATGTCAGATATATGTCTTTAGCTATTTTAGCTAGAAGAGCTTTATGGCTTCAATCTTGGAATGCTGATATGACTTCTAAATCAACGTTGTTATCTCTTTCTTTACAAGGTAATAAATTATTTGGTTCTCAGTTGGATTCTATTATTTCAACTGTCACTGGGGGGAAGGGAGCTTTTTGCCTCAGGATAAAAAAATCTAATCTAATCTAAATTTAGGGCTGCTAACTGTTTTCGTTCCTTTCGTCAGAATAAGGAACAGAAACCTGACCCTTCCCCTAAAGGAACGGTTTCCAATTGGAAGCCTTCTCCAGTCTGGCCATTTAAAAAATCAAAATCAGCCCCCAAGTCCGCATGAAGGTGCGGCCCTCATTCCAGCGCAGCTGGTAGGGGCAGACTAAGATTTTACAAGGATTTTTGGATCAATTCAATCCAAAATCATTGGATTCAGAACATTGTTTCTCAAGGGTACAGAATAGGTTTCAAAGTAAGACCGCCTGTGAGAAGTTTCTTTCTCTCTCGCATTCCAGTGAACTGAGTAAAGGCTCAGGGTTTCCTGAAGTGTGTTTCAGACCTGGAGTTATCTGGGGTAATTGTCCCAGTTCCTTTTCAGTAACAGGGTCTGGGGTTTTATTCAAATCTGTTCATTGTTCCAGAAAAGGAGAATTTCTTTCAGACCAGTTCTGGATCTAAAAATTTTGAATCGTTATGTAAGAATACCAACATTCAACATGGTGACTATAAGGACTATTCTGCCTTTTGTTCAGCAAGGGCATTATATGTCCACAATAGACTTACAGGATGCATATCTTCATATTCCGATTCATCCAGATCACTATCAGTTTCTGAGATTCTCTTTTCTAGACAAGCATTACCAATTTGTTGCTCTTCCTTTTGGCCTAGCAACAGCTCCAAGGATCTTTTCAAAGGTTCTCGGTGCCCTACTCTCTGTAATCAGAGAGCGGGGTATTGCGGTGTTTCCTTATTTGGACGATATCTTGGTACTTGCTCAGTCTTTACATTCTGCAGAATCTCACACGAATCAACTAGTGTTGTTTCTTCAAAGGCATGGTTGGAGGATCAATTTACCAAAAAGTTCCTTGATTCCTCAGACAAGGGTAACCTTTTTAGGATTCCAAATAGATTCAGTATCCATGACTTTGTCTCTAACAGACAAAAGACGTCTGAAATTGGTTTCAGCTTGTCGGAACCTTCAGTTTCAATCATTCCCTTCAGTAGCTATGTGCATGGAGGTTTTAGGTCTCATGACTGCAGCATCGGACGCGATCCCCTTTGCTCGTTTTCACATGAGACCTCTTCAGCTTTGTAAGCTGAGCCAATGGTGCAGGGATTATACAAAGATATCACAATTAATATCCTTAAATCCCAATATTCGACTATCTCTGACTTGGTGGTTAGATCACCATCGTTTAGTTCAAGGGGCCTCTTTTGTTCGTCCAACCTGGACTGTGATCACAACAGATGCGAGTCTTTCAGGTTGGGGAGCTGTCTGGGGATCTCTGACAGCACAGGGGGTTTGGAAATCTCAAGAGGCGAGATTACCAATCAATATTTTGGAACTCTGTGCGATTCTCAGAGCTCTTCAGTTTTGGCCTCTTTTGATGAGAGAACCGTTTATTTGTTTTCAGACGGACAATATCACAACTGTGGCATATGTCAATCATCAAGGTGGGACTCACAGTCCTCAAGCTATGAAAGAAGTATCTCGGATACTTGCATGGGCGGAATCTAGCTCCTGTCAATATCACAGGTATCACCAGACTTTACATCCGGGAGAGTGGTCTCTTCACCTAGATGTGTTTTTTCATATTGTTCAGATGTGGGGGCTTCCAGAAATAGATCTGATGGCTTCTCATCTAAACAGGAAACTTCCCAGGTATCTGTCCAGGTCCAGGGATCCTCGGGCGGAAGCAGTGGATGCGTTGTCACTTCCTTGGAGTTATCAACCTGCTTATATCTTTCCGCCTCTAGTTCTTCTTCCAAGAGTGATTTCCAAAATCATAATGGAGCGTTCATTTGTACTGCTGGTGGCTCCAGCATGGCCACACAGGTTTTGGTATGCGGATCTTGTTCGGATGTCCAGTTGCCAACCTTGGCCACTTCCGTTAAGGCCAGACCTTCTTTCTCAAGGCCCATTTTTCCATTAGAATCTCAAATCATTAAATTTGAAGGTATGGAGATTGAACGCTTAGTGCTTAGTCGTAGAGGTTTCTCTGACTCAGTGATTAATACTATGTTGCAGGCTCGCAAATCTGTGTCTAGAAAGATATATTACCGAGTTTGGAAGACTTACATTTCATGGTGTTCTTCTCATAAATTCTCTTGTCATTCTTTTAGAATTCCTAGAATTTTACAGTTTCTTCAGGATGGTTTCGATAAGTGTTTGTCTGTAAGTTCCTTGAAAGGACAAATCTCTGCTCTTTCTGTTCTGTTCCACAGAAAGATTGCTAATCTTCCTGATATTCATTGTTTTGTACAGGCTTTGGTTCGTATCAAGCCTGTCATTAAGTCAATCTCTCCTCCTTGGAGTCTTAATTTGTTTTTGAGAGTTTTACAGGCTCCTCCGTTTGAGCCTATGCATTCTCTGGACATTAAATTACTTTCTTGGAAAGTATTGTTCCTTTTGGCCATCTCTTCTGCTAGAAGAGTTTCTGAATTATCTGCTCTTTCTTGTGTCTCCTTTTCTGATTTTTCATCAGGATAAGGCGGTTTTGCGGACTTCATTTAAATTTTTACCGAAAGTTGTGAATTCCAACATTAGTAGAGAAATTGTTGACCCTTCATTGTGTCCTAATCCTAAGAATTCTCTGGAGAGATCTTTACATTCTTTGGATGTGGTAAGAGCTTTGAAATATTATGTTGAAGCTACTAAAGATTTCAGAAAGACTTCTAGTCTATTTATCTTTTCTGGTTCTAGGAAAGGTCAGAAGGCTCCTGCCATTTCTTTGGCATATTGGTTAAAGCTTTTGATTCATCATGCTTATTTGGAGTCGGGTAAATCCCCGCCTCAGAGGATTAAGGCTCATTCTACTAGGTCAGTTTCTACTTCCTGGGCTTTTAAGAATGAAGCTTCTGTTGATCAGATTTGCAAAGCAGCAACTTGGTCTTCTTTGCATACTTTTACTAAATTCTACCATTTTGATGTTTTCTCTTCTTCAGAAGCAGTTTTTGGTAGAAAAGTACTTCAGGCAGCTGTTTCAGTTTGATTCTTCTGCTTATATTTTCAGTTTTTTTCATTATAAAGATTAAAATTCATTTTTCAGCGGAATTGGCTGTCTTTATTTTTATGCCTCCCTCTCTAGTGACTCTTGCGTGGAGTTTCACATCTTGCCAATTACATGAAATTACACTAGCTCATGGACTCTTGCCAATTACATGAAAGAAAACATAATTTATGTAAGAATGTACCTGAAAAATTCATTTCTTTCATATTGGCAAGAGTCCATGAGGCCCACCCTTTTTATGGTGGTTATGATTTTTTTTGTATAAAGCACAATTATTCCAATTCCTTGTTGATGCTTTCGCTCCTTTCTTATCACCCCACTGCTTGGCTATTCGTTAAACTGAATTGTGGGTGTGGTGGGGGGTGTATTTTTAGGCATTTTGAGGTTTGGGAAACTTTGCCCCTCCTGGTAGGAATGTATATCCCATATGTCACTAGCTCATGGACTCTTGCCAATATGAAAGAAATGAATTTATCAGGTAAATTCATACATAAATTATGTTTTTTTTGTCTTAAAAAAAAATAAATCTAATGGTAGACTCTACCAGAAACATGCTCATTACATCCCCTCCCCAGAATTTAACCAATTTTTTTTGGCATTTTTCATTTCAATGTATATATTTAAAAAAAGAAGGGTCCTTAGTAACTCTTTCTTGTGTGTCGTAACCTTTTATTAAAGTGCCTGTTTCTCTCTCTAGTAGGACCATATCAGTACTGATGTGTAGATGGCTATTGATCTGAAATTTGTAGAAATATGTTTTTAGACTTTAAGAGGGGAGAACCACCAACTTTAAATAAAGCCTTCCATCTTGAGTCAGTTCCATTTCTTTATATTTGGAGTTAGGTTGCCAAAAATGGGTTTGTCTCAGAATAGTATGATTTATTATATTTGATTTTTAGTTGAAAACAAAAGATGGAACATTTTTATCAAAACTACTAAGAGAATCAGGAAATATGTTATTAGAATAGAAGATGAAAAGGAAACCTGTCAAAGCCAGAAAGTTGAGAAAAGTTTAAAAAAAAAAAACCTTAGATCTGGTCTGCTATTTTGAAATATTATGAAAACTTGTTGGCAGCCTTTTGTGCTTGTCTTTGTGTATTTTCAGCTGAATGTGGTCTTCCTTTATCATATTTTCACTATCATTTTCAGTTTAATGGCTTGTGTAGGTGAATGCAACATTTGGGGGGTAAAAGTCTATGCTTTAAGACCTAGGCAAAATATTTTTTTTCTTTACCCACCTTTGCCTTCATATAATCCAGCTTTGGGTTTGTCTCACCAGCAGTACTGGTATAATTCTTCAATAGCATGAGAGAAAACCAAATTTGTATTTACAGATTAAATCTATTTCTTTACATTTGTCGTAGAATCATATGAAATTCCACCCTACTTACCTAATTTTGCATTCAAGTCTTTTCTACTGAGTCATTTCAAGGTACCCTTCTCAATATAGATTTTTGCTTGACTATGCATGAAGGATAGTGGTGTATAAGTTGTTGGTTTTCCCCCTCAGGCTTCTAGGAAGCATTTCCACCTACTCAATGGGCCAGAGGCCCTCTACCCACCAGTAATTATAGCATTCTGCTTTTCAGTTTGAAAAAAATGTTTTTGTTTTAACCTTTATTTTAAATGTATTTTTTCATCCATATCATCCAGTCATTTGTATAATGGTTTCTTTCGTAAGATGAGGCCATAGGTGTCCATAACGTGATATATATCCTATATACTAGGAGGAGGCCAAGAACCCTCACAAAAGCTTTAATTCCTCTTTACCATGTAAAGCTTTGGAATATATCTTTATTTTTATTTAGTTACCTTGCATTTTGCTTATTATTTTGGAGTTATGTCTGTACCCCATCTATTATGACTGACCCATTGGAAGAAACCCTTAGGGAACATACTGCAGTCCAAGAACATACTGCAGTCCATTATCCCTGTTTATTATGCAAAATTGTTCTAGTGTACCAAATCAACCAGTTGTGTGCTATTTGTGTCCCACATCTCCAATTTACCAACCATATTCCTGTCAGTATAGCATCTGGCAGACTATTATTGTCCATGACTATTTATTTGGCTCAGAGGGATTCCACTGACTTTACTCCAGAGTTTAAAACAAGTCTTCAAAACACAATGACAGAGTTTTTAGCAGCTATCCCCAAATCGCGTAAGCGAAAATCAGGAGATTTACCTCACACCACCTGTAACAGTCCTATTCCTATTCGCCAGGCTCATTTACCACCACGTTTACAAAGCTCTGACTCAGCTGAGTCTATTTCTGAGGGTGAAATCTCCTCTGAGGACCCTGATCTAATAAATGAGTAAAAGACTGATTCCATGTTAAGATTTAAAGAGGACCATATCCAGTTCCTGCTTCAGGAGGTTTTGGATACCTTAGAACTATCAGAACCTAATCCAGAGGAATCCAAGCCTGTAAATAAGTTGAATCCAGGTTTTTTAAAGCTCCGCCCAAAGTGCCTAAAGCCTTTGAAGCACCAGACAGACTTGGTTACAGAATATTATAGCCAAAGAATGGAACAAACCTTCTAACCAGTTCAAAAGAATGTATCCACTTTCAGAAAAAAAATTAACAGCCTTAGTTGTCCCTAAGGTTTATGAAGCTATTTCCACCTTAGCTAGATGCACTACTTTGGAGAGGGATCCAATTGACTGCTTATGAGTCCTTGCTTAGGAAATTATTCTCCCAGTCAGCGCTTCAGCTTCGACCTGCAGTAGCAATTAACTATGTGGCCGCTGCAGTGTCATTCTGGTGTGATTCTCTGATGGTTTCTGATCAATCTTCTTAGGATATTCGCAACTGCATTAAAGTCCTTAAGATGGCTAATGATTTCATTTGTCTGTCATGCAGTCTTTGATCTAAAAATTGATGTCAAGAATATGTCCATTGCTGTTTTATCAAGTAGAGCTTTATGGCTTAAATCTTGGTCAGCTGATATGGTCTCTAAGAATAGGCATTCCCTTATGAAGGGAAGATGCTTTTTGAACTGGAATTGTATTATATTATCAAACCTGTGAAAAGGGGGTTTTCTACCTTAGGACAAAAAGTCTAAAGAGAAGTACAAACAAACAAATGGTTTTCGCTCCTGTAGAGATCAAAAGTCCCCATCCAACCAAACTTCTGAATCCTACAAGCCTGCCTGGAACCTTTTGGTCTAATAACAAAGAGACCAAAAAACGCAATTCAAATCAGAAATCTGCATGTAGAGAAGGCCTCCTGTCCAGAAGATCTTCTGGTAAGGGGCCGAATGATGCGGTTTCAGAAGGCCTGGTCTCGATCAGTTCAGGATCCCTGGTTTCTTAATATTATTTCAATATTATTTCTTTCATGTAATTAGCAAGAGTCCATGAGCTAGTGACGTATGGGATATACATTCCTACCAGGAGGGGCAAAGTTTCCCAAACCTTAAAATGCCTATAAATACACCCCTCACCACACCCACAATTCAGTTTTACAAACTTTGCCTCCCGTGGAGGTGGTGAAGTAAGTTTGTGCTAGATTCTACGTTGATATGCGCTTCGCAGCAGGCTGGAGGCCCGGTTTTCCTCTCAGAGTGCAGTGAATGTCAGAGGGATGTGAAGAGAGTATTGCCTATTTGAATTCAATGGTCTCCTTCTACGGGATCTATTTCATAGGTTCTCTGTTATCGGTCGTAGAGATTCATCTCTTACCTCCCTTTTCAGATCGACGATATACTCTTATATACCATTACCTCTACTGATTCTCGTTTCAGTACTGGTTTGGCTATCTGCTATATGTAGATGAGTGTCCTGGGGTAAGTAAGTCTTATTTTTTGTGACACTCTAAGCTATGGTTGGGCACTTTATACGTAAAGTTCTAAATATATGTCTTTAAACTTATATTTCTCCAACATAGGTGTGTCCGGTCCACGGCGTCATCCTTACTTGTGGGATATTCTCTTCCCCAACAGGAAATGGCAAAGAGCCCAGCAAAGCTGGTCACATGATCCCTCCTAGGCTCCGCCTACCCCAGTCATTCTCTTTGCCGTTGTACAGGCAACATCTCCACGGAGATGGCTTAGAGTTTTTTAGTGTTTAACTGTAGTTTTTATTATTCAATCAAGAGTTTGTTATTTTGAAATAGTGCTGGTATGTACTATTTACTCAGAAACAGAAAAGAGATGAAGATTTCTGTTTGTATGAGGAAAATGATTTTAGCAACCGTCACTAAAATCCATGGCTGTTCCACACAGGACTGTTGAGAGCAATTAACTTCAGTTGGGGGAACAGTGAGCAGTCTCTTGCTGCTTGAGGTATGACACATTCTAACAAGACGATGTAATGCTGGAAGCTGTCATTTTCCCTATGGGATCCGGTAAGCCATGTTTATTACGATCGTAAATAAGGGCTTCAAAAAGGGCTTATTAAGACTGTAGACTTTTTCTGGGCTAAATCGATTGATTATTAACACATATTTAGCCTTGAGGAATCATTTTATCTGGGTATTTTGATATAATATTATCGGCAGGCACTGTTTTAGACACCTTATTCTTTAGGGGCTTTCCCAAAGCATAGGCAGAGACTCATTTTCGCGCCGGTGTTGCGCACTTGTTTTTGAGAGGCATGGCATGCAGTCGCATGTGAGAGGAGCTCTGATACTTAGAAAAGACTTTCTGAAGGCGTCATTTGGTATCGTATTCCCCTTGGGGCTTGGTTGGGTCTCAGCAAAGCAGATACCAGGGACTGTAAAGGGGTTAAAGTTCAAAACGGCTCCGGTTCCGTTATTTTAAGGGTTAAAGCTTCCAAATTTGGTGTGCAATACTTTTAAGGCTTTAAGACACTGTGGTGAAAATTTGGTGAATTTTGAACAATTCCTTCATGTTTTTTCGCAATTGCAGTAATAAAGTGTGTTCAGTTTAAAATTTAAAGTGACAGTAACGGTTTTATTTTAAAACGTTTTTTGTACTTTGTTATCAAGTTTATGCCTGTT
Organism: Bombina bombina; assembly: GCF_027579735.1. Taxonomy (NCBI): domain Eukaryota; kingdom Metazoa; phylum Chordata; class Amphibia; order Anura; family Bombinatoridae; genus Bombina; species Bombina bombina. The sequence goes on from NC_069501.1 coordinate 566,311,057, forward strand.
TAACATGTCTGAACTACCAGATAGACTGTGTTCTGAATGTGGGGAAGCCAGAATTCCTATTCATTTAAATAAATGTGATTTATGTGACAATGACAATGATGCCCAAGATGATTCCTCAAGTGAGGGGAGTAAGCATGGTACTGCATCATTCCCTCCTTCGTCTACACGAGTCTTGCCCACTCAGGAGGCCCCTAGTACATCTAGCGCGCCAATACTCCTTACTATGCAACAATTAACGGCTGTAATGGATAATTCTGTCAAAAACATTTTAGCCAAAATGAACACTTATCAGCGTAAGCGCGACTGCTCTGTTTTAGATACTGAAGAGCATGACGATGCTGATAATAATATTTCTGAAGGGCCCCTAACCCAGTCTGATGGGGCCAGGGAGGTTTTGTCTGAGGGAGAAATTACTGATTCAGGGAACATTTCTCAACAAGCTGAACCTGATGTGATTGCATTTAAATTTAAGTTGGAACATCTCCGCATTCTGCTTAAGGAGGTATTATCCACTCTGGAGGATTGTGACAAGTTGGTCATCCCAGAGAAACTATGTAAAATGGACAAGTTCCTAGAGGTGCCGGGGCTCCCAGAAGCTTTTCCTATACCCAAGCGGGTGGCGGACATTGTTAATAAAGAATGGGAAAGGCCCGGTATTCCTTTCGTCCCTCCCCCCATATTTAAAAAATTGTTTCCTATGGTCGACCCCAGAAAGGACTTATGGCAGACAGTCCCCAAGGTCGAGGGAGCGGTTTCCACTTTAAACAAACGCACCACTATACCCATAGAGGATAGTTGTGCTTTCAAAGATCCTATGGATAAAAAATTAGAAGGTTTGCTTAAAAAGATGTTTGTTCAGCAGGGTTACCTTCTACAACCAATTTCATGCATTGTCCCTGTCGCTACAGCCGCATGTTTCTGGTTCGATGAGCTGATAAAGGCGGTCGATAGTGATTCTCCTCCTTTTGAGGAGATTATGGACAGAATCAATGCTCTCAAATTGGCTAATTCTTTCACCCTAGACGCCACTTTGCAATTGGCTAGGTTAGCGGCTAAGAATTCTGGGTTTGCTATTGTGGCGCGCAGAGCGCTTTGGTTGAAATCTTGGTCGGCTGATGCGTCTTCCAAGAACAAGCTACTTAACATTCCTTTCAAGGGGAAAACGCTGTTTGGCCCTGACTTGAAAGAGATTATCTCTGATATCACTGGGGGTAAGGGCCACGCCCTTCCTCAGGATCGGCCTTTCAAGGCAAAAAATAAACCTAATTTTCGTCCCTTTCGTAGAAACGGACCAGCCCAAGGTGCTACGTCCTCTAAGCAAGAGGGTAATTCTTCTCAAGCCAAGCCAGCTTGGAGACCAATGCAAGGCTGGAACAAGGGAAAGCAGGCCAAGAAACCTGCCACTGCTACCAAGACAGCATGAAATGTTGGCCCCCGATCCGGGACCGGATCTGGTGGGGGGCAGACTCTCTCTCTTCGCTCAGGCTTGGGCAAGAGATGTTCTGGATCCTTGGGTGCTAGAAATAGTCTCCCAAGGTTATCTTCTGGAATTCAAGGGACTTCCCCCAAGGGGGAGGTTCCACAGGTCTCAGTTGTCTTCAGACCACATAAAAAGACAGGCATTCTTACATTGTGTAGAAGACCTGTTAAAAATGGGAGTGATTCATCCTGTTCCATTAAGAGAACAAGGGATGGGGTTCTACTCCAATCTGTTTATAGTTCCCAAGAAAGAGGGAACGTTCAGACCAATCTTAGATCTCAAGATCTTAAACAAGTTTCTCAAGGTTCCATCGTTCAAGATGGAAACCATTCGAACAATTCTTCCTTCCATCCAGGAAGGTCAATTCATGACCACGGTGGATTTAAAGGATGCGTATCTACATATTCCTATCCACAAGGAACATCATCGGTTCCTGAGGTTCGCATTCCTGGACAAACATTACCAGTTCGTGGCGCTTCCTTTCGGATTAGCCACTGCTCCAAGGATTTTCACAAAGGTACTAGGGTCCCTTCTAGCTGTGCTAAGACCAAGGGGCATTGCTGTAGTACCTTACTTGGACGACATTCTGATTCAAGCGTCGTCCCTTCCTCAAGCAAAGGCTCACACGGACATTGTCCTGGCCTTTCTCAGATCTCACGGATGGAAAGTGAACGTGGAAAAGAGTTCTCTATCTCCGTCAACAAGGGTTCCCTTCTTGGGAACCATAATAGACTCCTTAGAAATGAGGATTTTTCTGACAGAGGCCAGAAAAACAAAACTTCTAGACTCTTGTCGGATACTTCATTCCGTTCCTCTTCCTTCCATAGCTCAGTGCATGGAAGTGATCGGGTTGATGGTAGCGGCAATGGACATAGTTCCTTTTGCACGCATTCATCTAAGACCATTACAACTGTGCATGCTCAGTCAGTGGAATGGGGACTATACAGACTTGTCTCCGAAGATACAAGTAAATCAGAGGACCAGAGACTCACTCCGTTGGTGGCTGTCCCTGGACAACCTGTCACGAGGGATGACATTCCGCAGACCAGAGTGGGTCATTGTCACGACCGACGCCAGTCTGATGGGCTGGGGCGCGGTCTGGGGATCCCTGAAAGCTCAGGGTCTTTGGTCTCGGGAAGAATCTCTTCTACCGATAAATATTCTGGAACTGAGAGCGATATTCAATGCTCTCAAGGCTTGGCCTCAGCTTGCGAGGGCCAAGTTCATACGGTTTCAATCAGACAACATGACAACTGTTGCGTACATCAACCATCAGGGGGGAACAAGGAGTTCCCTGGCGATGGAAGAAGTGACCAAAATCATTCTATGGGCGGAGTTTCACTCCTGCCACCTGTCTGCTATCCACATCCCAGGAGTGGAAAATTGGGAAGCGGATTTTCTGAGTCGTCAGACATTGCATCCGGGGGAGTGGGAACTCCATCCGGAAATCTTTGCCCAAGTCACTCAGCTGTGGGGCATTCCAGACATGGATCTGATGGCCTCTCGTCAGAACTTCAAAGTTCCTTGCTACGGGTCCAGATCCAGGGATCCCAAGGCGGCTCTAGTGGATGCACTAGTAGCACCTTGGACCTTCAAACTAGCTTATGTGTTCCCGCCGTTTCCTCTCATCCCCAGGCTGGTAGCCAGGATCAATCAGGAGAGGGCGTCGGTGATCTTGATAGCTCCTGCGTGGCCACGCAGGACTTGGTATGCAGATCTGGTGAATATGTCATCGGCTCCACCTTGGAAGCTACCTTTGAGACGAGACCTTCTTGTTCAGGGTCCGTTCGAACATCCGAATCTGGTTTCACTCCAGCTGACTGCTTGGAGATTGAACGCTTGATCTTATCGAAGCGAGGGTTCTCAGATCCTGTTATCGATACTCTTGTTCAGGCCAGGAAGCCTGTAACTAGAAAGATTTACCACAAAATTTGGAAAAAATATATCTGTTGGTGTGAATCTAAAGGATTCCCTTGGGACAAGGTTAAGATTCCTAGGATTCTATCCTTCCTTCAAGAAGGATTGGAAAAAGGTTTATCTGCAAGTTCCCTGAAGGGACAGATTTCCGCCTTGTCTGTGTTACTTCACAAAAAGCTGGCCGCTGTGCCAGATGTTCAAGCTTTTGTTCAGGCTCTGGTTAGAATTAAGCCTGTTTACAAACCTTTGACTCCTCCTTGGAGTCTCAATTTAGTTCTTTCAGTTCTTCAGGGGGTTCCGTTTGAACCCTTGCATTCCGTTGATATTAAGTTATTATCTTGGAAAGTTTTGTTTTTAGTTGCAATTTCTTCTGCTAGAAGAGTTTCAGAATTATCTGCTCTGCAGTGTTCTCCTCCTTATCTGGTGTTCCATGCAGATAAGGTGGTTTTACGTACTAAACCTGGTTTTCTTCCAAAAGTTGTTTCTAACAAAAACATTAACCAGGAGATTATCGTACCTTCTCTGTGTCCGAAACCAGTTTCGAAGAAGGAACGTTTGTTGCACAATTTGGATGTTGTTCGCGCTCTAAAATTCTATTTAGATGCTACAAAGGATTTTAGACAAACATCTTCCTTGTTTGTTGTTTATTCCGGTAAAAGGAGAGGTCAAAAAGCAACTTCTACCTCTCTCTCTTTTTGGATTAAAAGCATCATCAGATTGGCTTATGAGACTGCCGGACGGCAGCCTCCCGAAAGAATCACAGCTCATTCCACTAGGGCTGTGGCTTCCACATGGGCCTTCAAGAACGAGGCTTCTGTTGATCAGATATGTAGGGCAGCGACTTGGTCTTCACTGCACACTTTTACCAAATTTTACAAGTTTGATACTTTTGCTTCTTCTGAGGCTATTTTTGGGAGAAAGGTTTTGCAAGCCGTGGTGCCTTCCATTTAGGTGACCTGATTTGCTCCCTCCGTTCATCCGTGTCCTAAAGCTTTGGTATTGGTTCCCACAAGTAAGGATGACGCCGTGGACCGGACACACCTATGTTGGAGAAAACAGAATTTATGTTTACCTGATAAATTACTTTCTCCAACGGTGTGTCCGGTCCACGGCCCGCCCTGGTTTTTTTAATCAGGTCTGATAATTTATTTTCTTTAACTACAGTCACCACGGTACCATATGGTTTCTCCTATGCAAATATTCCTCCTTAACGTCGGTCGAATGACTGGGGTAGGCGGAGCCTAGGAGGGATCATGTGACCAGCTTTGCTGGGCTCTTTGCCATTTCCTGTTGGGGAAGAGAATATCCCACAAGTAAGGATGACGCCGTGGACCGGACACACCGTTGGAGAAAGTAATTTATCAGGTAAACATAAATTCTGTTTTGCCATGATTCAGGATAATCAGTATTCCTTCTTTCAGACTGTCAGTTTCATTATTTGGGAAAATGCATATGAATAAATATTTTTTCTTACCTTAAAGAAATTTTCTAATTGACTTTTTTCCTTGCGGGCTGTTAGGCTCGCGGGGGCAGAAAATGCTTCAATTTATTGCGTCATTCTTGGCGCAAACTTTTTTGGCGCAAAATGTTGTCATTTCCGGCGCCATAGTTGACGCCGGAAATTTACACGTGGTTGCGTAATTTTTGACGCATGTGTGTTACAGACGTTTTTTTGCGCCAAAAAGTGTGGGCGTCATACTTGGCGCCAAAAAATGTGGGCGTCATACTTGGCGCCAAAAAATGTGGGCGTCATACTTGGCGCCACTTTTTTTCACATTATTTAAGTCTCACTTTTTTGTTGCTTCTGGTTGCTAGAGGCTTGTTTGTTTTGCATTTTTCCCCATTCCTGAAACTCATTTAAGGAATTTGATAATTTTGCTTTATATGTTGTTTTTTTCTATTACATATTGCAAGATTTTCCATAAATTATTCCTGGATCAGAACATACTGAGGGATTCCTGTTGACTAAGAAGTCCTACCAAAGCTAAGTTCATTTATTTTAAATGTTATGAATCTTTATCTTTAGCTATGGTTTGTAATAGGTTATCATGATAAACTTTTACATGCAGAATCCATTAGTATTTATGCTTTATGTATTGCTTTTCTTTTTACGTCTTATGTACAAGATATACTTAGAAAATGTATAAGAATATTTTTCTGATTCTAGGTTAAAGGCTTTGTCTGACTTTGCGCCTTCTATTAAAAATGTTTAGGTCTTTTTCAAACTTCTTTTTGATGAAGTTTCAAATGACCAACAACATACTGAATTATCCTTCTCTGATGATGTTTTTTCTCTTTCAGAACTTTTCTTCATCAGATATTGACACTAACAAATCTACTTTTTTATTTTTTGTGCATTTGTTTTTTGTTGAAAAGGTGTTGATTATTTTGGATATTGAGGTAACTAGTTCTTTTTCAAAACTAGCTAACATTTTATTTCTGCTTATTTTATCTTCTGTGTCTTCAGAGGTTTTTTTCCATTCCTTCATACTAGGGAATGGAATAGGCTGACAATTCTCTTCAAAGGTTTTAAATTATATTCTTTGCCGGCAGTTAAATTCAATTTTGAGGGTTCTCCAATTTAATGGGGCTATCTCTACTCCTGCTAAATTATGCTATTGTTTCTATAGCAAAATAGTATTTATTTTCTTTTTAAATGGTTGTATCCTATTTAAGGAATTTTTTTTTATTTTCAGGTACTTTTCTTGGACCTGTAATTTATTTGGATGATGTTGCTTTTGCTCCATTTTTTCTGTTTACTTTAAAGATCAAGTATCAGATTATGTATTATTTAGCATTATTAAGGGACAAAGTCTACTGCTCATTTGAGGTTCAGACTGGGTGCTGTTGCATTTGTCTTGTTGTCTTGCATTTTTGTTTATGCAAGTCCGGTGTGTTGGCTGGTCCCTTAACTGGATTAACATGCTAATAATTTTATTTGTTTCTTCATTTTTATTGAATATTTTCACAAATGAGGTTTTAATCTATGTCTTTAGCTGTTTTTAGCTAGAAGAAATTTTGTGATTTCTAAAAAATCCTTATTTCTTTTTTTCCAAGATAATCAATTATTTGATTCATATTGGATTCAATTCTTAACTGTTACTCTGGGCTTCAAGATTAAGTTCTTAGACTAAAACTTTAAGCTTATTTTAGTTTGGTTGTTCTTACTAAAGAACAAAATTCTAAATTCTTACCCAAGTAACATGTTTTTTAGAAGTTTTTTTGGTTCTATTCGGTCCAAAATTCTTAGATTTTGGGTACAAAATAAAATTTGAAGTAAAACCGTCTGTGAGAAGTCTTTTTCTCTCTATTATATTCCAGCTATTCCAGTAAGGCTAACACTTTCCTTAATGTGTTTCAGTCCCATATATTTTGGGTAATGTTGAAGTGCGGTTGATCACCTGTTGAGGATCAAGCGCTGCTCAGATCTGGAATCTTCTGGGGTATTTATTCCAGTTCCATTTTTAGGATCTGAGTTTTGGGATTTTATTCAAAACTATTCATTGTTCTGAAGATAGAAAATCTTTTAATTATATAAATGTACCATCTTTTAGATTGGTATTTATATGGTCTATTCTGACTTTTGTTGGTCAGTGATAGCATTATTTGTTTTCATTAGATACAATAGATGCATATCTTCATTTCTGTTTTCATTCAGATAATTTTTATTTTCTGAGACTACGGAATCTCATATGATTCAACTTTGTTTTTTCAAGACATGGTTAGAGGATCTTTTTATCAAAAGTTTAGTGGGGGCTATTATGTTGCCTATCGTACGATTCCTTTTGTAAGCGAATCGTATACCTTCCTTCACTATTTCTTTCAGTGCATCATCAGCTAATAGAAGTTGGTAGTTGCTTCTAATTATCTGGCATATCTGGTGGTACTGCCGTGAATAGTCAGTTGTAAATTGGATTTTGCCACCTTCATTTAGTTGTTCCTGCCACTTCCTATCTCTGTTCCTATTCCTATTTTTTTTTTTTAAGCCTGCTTCTAGATTGTTCAAGAAGTTTTGCCCTGTCCAATCTAGTGACCAAATTTCTTTCCTTGGTAACTACTGACCTTTGGTAGCCTCTTTCCAGCAACCTAGTGGTTAATTCATCCGCTTGTTTCTGATATGTGTGTTGACTAGTACAATTTCTTTTCAGGCGGATTAATTGCCCTCTCGCTACCCCTTTGAAGACCCTCTTTGGATGGCAGCTTGTTGCATGTAGGAGTGAGTTTCCTGAGATAGGTTTACGATAGGTTTCAGTTCTAATTTTCTGACCTGCATGGCCCTTCAGTGTAATATCTAGAAAATTAACTGTATGTTCCTGTACGTCTGAAGTGAAACTGATCCCTACCGTGTTTTGATTTAAACCCTTGATGAACTCCTCTAAATCATTTCTCGATCCCCTTCAGATGAACAGTAGGTCATCTATGAACCGCCTGTACCACACTATTTCCTGCCTGAAGGGGTTCCGCTCTCCAAAGACGTGGGAGAGCTCCCACCAACCCATAAATAGGTTGGCGTACAAGGGGGCAAACTTGGCCCCCATTGCCGTCCCACGCCTCTGGAGAAAGAACTCCCCCTCAAACAGGAAATAGTTGTGGGTCAGGAGAAACTTGGTTACTCTTATAACATACTCAATAAACTCCTGATTCCCTGTGTACCTCCTGGAGAGAGAGAATTCTACAGCCTCTAGTCCCTTTTCGTGAGGTATAGTTGAATACAGAGACCTGACATCTACAGTAAGTTAATTGTAATTGTTTTGCCAGGTCACTTCAGAGAGTAAGTTAAGGACATGTTTTGTGTCAGCTAGAAAGCTCCAAAGGGTGCTTACCATCGGCTGTAGAATGTCATCTAGCCATTCTGAAAGGTGTTCAGTAAGTGAGCCTATTCCGCTGACAATTGGTCTCCCCTGGACATTTTCAATAGATTTATGTACTTTCGGTAGATGATTAAACACCGGTACAGCTGGGTTCTGTACAAGTAGATACGTTTTAGTTTCCTGATTGATAAAGCCCAGATCTACCACATCGTCCACAAGAGAGACCAATTGACGCTGAAATGACCTAGTTGGATCCTGTTGTAATGTTTCATAATCTGATTCTGTTTTCAGCTGACTTAAAGCTTCTTGAACAAAATGTATTCTGTCTTGAACCACAATGGCTCCGCCCTTGTCAGCAGATCTTATCACCAAACTCCTGTTGTTTTTTAAGCTATTCAGCATTTCCTTTTGTTTGCGTGTAATCTTGGATTCCTGGCCCCTTCGAGTAGTGTATTGAAGTCTAACCAGATCGCTTTCTACTCTTTTTTGGAATTTCTCCAAAAGGGGACCCCTGCTCTGTATGGGGTAGAATGAAGATTTGCTCTTTAATTTTTGAGTAATCAAGCTCCTAGCCTCCTCATCTTCTGTCTCTCCTTGGAGAGATTCCAGAACCCTAACGTCACAGAGTTTCTGAAAATTCATAACTGTGCTAGAATCCCCATTTACTGGCTCATTGCTAATGGAACCTGGACTCTCATCCGATTCGTGGGACTCCCTTGCTTCAGTCTTGAAGTGCTTTTTCAGAGTCATGTTGCGTATCATTTTGTTGACGTCCAACAGAGTCTTGAATAGGTTAAAGTCCATGGTTGGTACAAATGTTAGACCTAAGCTGAGAACCTCCAATTCAGATTTATTTAATACATAACATGACAAATTAATAACATTCAGTCCCTGTAGTTGCCCCTCATTCGTCCTCTTCTTTGGGGGTATCTTCTTTGTTCTCTCGGCTGCTGATAATGCTCTGGAATGTCTCTTCCCCCCCTTCTGATGTTCTTGGGGGTACCTGAAAAACCTGCTCAATTTGGGATCTTTCAGTTTCCCCTAAGAGCCCTTGGCTTGCTCTTGGTTGTGCCGGTTCTTCCCTATAGTGTGAAGTAGTTGGTGCTGAGCCTTGTCCCTTGTTTTTCAGGATCGGGGGTAGCCGATTAGATCCTTCCTTCGGTCTTACTAAGGCTTCCTGTCTTGCTTGATCTACTCCTGAAGAGGAGCCTTCATCCCAGGATTCTCCCTCACTCTCCTGAAAATTCACTCGTCTGTCTCTATTGGTCCTTGACCTGTTGCCCCTTCTGCCCCTGTTATAGTGTGGGGTTTGTTTATTTTGTTCCTTTCTTAGGGCAAAACGATCCCTCCTATTCCAGACATAGACTCTATTTAGATTGTAATCTTGTAGATCCCTTAGATATTTTGTACGTTTTGCTTCCAATAACACTGATTTGGCTTCAGCCAATACTCTTTGTAGAGTGGCATCAAATTTCAAGAAGCTTGGTTCCTCACTTCTCTTATTGAGTTCATCCTGTAATTCTTTAATTTTGATGCCAAGATCCTCAATGGCCTTTAGCTTGAATTCACAAATCAATTTCATTAACTTGAAAGAACATTGTGTTAGATGGTCATTCCACCTCTCTATGAAAGATTTATCATCTGTGATGAAAGTTGGAAATGTATTCAATCTCAAACCTCTAGGTACCAGGCCTAGCTCCAGATATTTATTCAGCATATTCACATCCCATTTGAGTTGATCTTTTATGAGGAGGAGTTCTACTTCTTCAAAAAGATTAATCAGGCTATAATTAGTTTTGTTTAGCGAGAAAATTTTGTTGCAGTCCCAGGCTGCTGTTTCTCTCTCTTCAGCTGTGCGTAGGGAAAACAAAACTGGTGTCCTGGACATAACACTCTCACCCTGCATACCCTTTATTGCAGAGTAATAAGTAATAATTGTCTAGTCCTTACCTAACCCCTCCCTCTCACTCCCTCCCTTTCCCTGCCCCGCCCCTCCCTTCCAATTCCCTCTCCTCCCATTCCCCCCCCACTCCCCCTCCCCACCTAACCCCCCCCTTTTCCCTCCCCCCCCTCCCCCACCCCAAACCCACACTCCATTCCCACACTGCTAACCCCACACACCAATCCCCTCACCCACCCCGTTTCCCATAGCACATAAAAAATAAAGTATGAAAGTAATCACCAGAGGAGGAATTTAAACACAGCAATCTATATCAAATATATGTTGCTTTTTTCAGGACTAAGCTGAATGACCAAGAGGCTATAATTAGGAAACAGAAAATTGATCTTAACATGGTCTTTTATTTATAGAGTACGATCTATCTGTTGAAAAATAAAAGAATATTTAAATTCAGTGTAGAAAAATGCTGCTGATACACATCAGTAAATTGCCACGTATAGTATAGTGAGGTTATTCACCACAACAAGGTGCACAGTGATATTGAAGGATAAAATTACTATGCAGCACTATCAAGGTTCACGGATATTTTCTGATGATAATTACAGTTGAGGGCAGTGTGTTGGAGCAGCACTAACAAGCGATTACGCTATCCGCATAGAAAGGAATCAGGTTCTATACACACCTCCCCTCTACCGTACACAGCCCACAGAGTGGGCGTAGTCCTAGTGTAGGAGCTGAGAGGAATAAAAGCCTATAGGGTGCTGCAGGAGGAGTGGCCAACACGTCATGGTAGTAAACAAATATCCACACACTACATGCAGCGGGGATTAGATCGGTTACTAAAACTGCTTACCTTTGCAGTTACAGCCAGCGGCTTCGGACCAAGTCAGTCATAGGTTTTTATATATACAGTGACGGCAAAGAAAATAAGACATCCATGAGTGGTTTTGAATAAAGTTAATAGTCACAAAGAGATGTATAATTATAATGGCATTCCATAAAATAAGGTCACACTAAGCAAGGCGTGACTAGATGTATAACACTCATTTTTTTCACAGCACGATCAGAGGTGGCAATGAGCAGTTTCATGCTAATTTAGGTGTCAGCATAGTAAAGCTTACAGTCAAAACTTTGTGAGGGCTGCACCTACATCGCCACATCTGACAGCAGTGATGTCAGTAGGGAATCAGGTGTCTTGTTAAAATTTAATTTTTGTATTGGTTAATGAATCGAAGGGTGTGGACAACACATCCAATTGAAACACAGAGGTGGGTTTTTAAGTTGGTAACTTACAATCACTTTTTAAGCAGGCTAGGATTAAGGCAGACGCCGAAACCGGTCAGCCTTTTTGCCCTCTGTATTTCAAGTACTTATTATTATTTCTTTTTCACTCTTACCCTGGGGGTTAATTAACCCTTTTGTCAAACAATAATTAACCCTTTTGTCAAACAATAAAAATTTAGCTTTTTACACGCTTTTTGGTGCTCCTAACATTTTTTGTTTTTGGAATTCAACCAGTTTGGGCCATTGTGCGCACACTAAGCAGGTTTAAATACCACTAACGTACCCTATTGCGGAGGTATAGCATCTTCCAGCTTGGACGAATTTTGCATAAAGGACACTCACCAATCGTAAACAGGAGCCTTATAACAAGGATCAAATTAGCAGCACCACAGGGAGCGGGAGAAAAAAGTACCCAGAAACAGGACTGTGGTGAGTTATTTGTGACATATATATATATGTGATATCATTATATATTGGTGTGTTTGAAAAAGAACTTCCAATACAGCAACTGTCAGGGGAGGTGGGGGATGACCCACTGACATTGCATGACAAAAAAAACTTTTCGTCTGACTATTCAAGCTGGTTGTGTAATGAGATTTATTCTATTCATATACAAAATAACATATTGCGCACACACCCGACCGAAGCACCCCCTTCTTTCCTAGACTTTCTAGATACAGCTCTTACTCCTTGACGTGTATTGTCTGTCTGAGTTATGAGACCTTTGGGTCTTCCATTGTCTCCGGGTGAGTTGGATCTCCTTTTAGGCATCTGTGTTTCCAGGTGATGGTTGTTCCCTGTGGGGACTTTGTTTAGCTTGGGGTTTTCCAGAGCTAGGTAGGCTTAGTGCCTTTCTCTTCCTTGTGTCCTCTGCTTGTGTGGAGGTGATAGGGAGACTAGTCCTGCTAGTAGGATTTTTTTGACCTCGATGTATCCCTTGGTTGTCCTGAGGTTCAGAGAAGTATCTTCATACGACTTCTAGCCTTGCTCCTCGGAGCGTTGGACTTTAGCTAGGGGTGGTTCCTTCCTTTGGTCGGGGCTTTCGAGTTCTTCTCGCTATCCGGATTCTCTGGATATGCATCCGTATCCCTTTTGTCTGGCTTTTTGGCCAGCTGGGGTGTTTAGTTCTAGGGTAAGGTTTGCCTGAACTATTAGGTGCCCGGACCTGTTTTTCTCCCTGAGACTTCCGGTTGCTGAAGCTTCGCTTCGCTTGGCTTGGCTTTTTTCCTGACCCAGTCTTGGGTGGTTTTGGAATCTTGGATCTCAGGGCTGGTCGGGGTGTTCCACGGTAGTGGGAACTTGGGCTATGTCCTTGGTCCATCTACCTAACCTGGTCATGGTTGGCCAGGTTTTCAGAGTATTTTTTTACTCTTTACCACCATTATCTGAATGTTAGCTGTGTGGCTTGCGCCTCAAGGGTTGTTGGTTCATACCCAGTTGCTGGTGCTGGATTTCCTATTTCTGGTGTGCCTTAGGGTTGCATTCCCCTGGTCAGCTTGCCAGTGTTCCCGTGGATTCCCTGCTCTGCAGGCGAATGGGTTAGCTGCTTGGCAAACTACCATTAGGGGGGTTCTTTTCTAGGTCATCTGTGTTAGGAATCTCTCTTCCCATTAAACAGTGATTTTGGACCTTGAGTGCAGTATTTGCCCTTCCGGCTTCATCCCTTTCCTTTAGGGGATATTCTCCTCCCTATGGAGATAGAGTCCTTGCTTGTGGCTTCTCCTGGATGGGAGGAGGAAAGGTAGGTTGGGTTCCCCCTGGGGTCTTGCGGGCTCCAAGTCAGACTTATTGGGCCTTTAGTTTGATAGATCCTTAGGTCTTTGGCCTTGCTGTCTGGTTTCAGAGTCGGGTTGTACTTGTACTCTGTGGGGATGGCTGTGCTATCCTTACACTCGTTCCTGTACCTGTTTCGGGATTCTTTTGTTCCCCTGTCTTGGATTCCTAAGGCTGGGGTTGGTCTGCAGGTCGTGGGTCTGCATGTCAGGATGGCCGAGCGGTCTAAGGCGCTGCGTTCGGTCGCAGTCTCCTCTGGATGTGTGAGCTTTGTTGAGTCTATCCGGTTAGCTCAGTCTGCTAGGGTATAGATTTTCCTTTTAACTTGCTCCATCGATTTTAGAAGAGGGTTTTGAGGGTATTCTCCCCTTCTCGGGGGCCTCGATTGAGGTTTGGTGTTCCCCTTTTTAAGGACATGTGTGTAGGTAAGGTGACTTAGGTTGCCTGGAGCGTGCCCTCTTTCTGGTGGTTGCTTTTGCAGTCTCTTTCTTGCTCAACTGCTTCTTCCTCCTCGCAAATATCCTCTGTCTTCCTGTTATAGACTCTGTGTTCTCAAACTTGGGTTTTTTTCACCTGGGTGTATTACACACTTTTTCATGGCAAATGCTTTGGTATTCTATGGTCAGACACTGGGAGGACTTTGCCTCTTCACTTGCTTTCCGTGCTTGCAGGATGTTGGAGAGACATATTTTCTGTCTCTGTGCCCGGTCTTATCCCAGGTTTCGCTTGGTATAGGCGTGGCCTTCTTCCCCTGTTTGGGCCCCTTTGGGTCTCTGTGAGCTGGACTCACTCTTGGAGGTGTTCTTTTTTGTATTAGGGGACCTTTCGGTTTCCTTGGTTCTCCTTTGCCTTGTCCTCTTGGGGGTTTCGGCTGGTGTCTCCTTCATTTGTGGAGGATGAGCGGTGGGGGGCTGTCTGTTGGCCAACTGTGTCTCCTGGAGGACTGTTGGCTCAGTCGAGTCCGTTTGCGGTCTCTAGTTTGGCTTCTGGACTGTCAGTGTCTTTGGGGCTTTTCCTCTCAAAATTTTCTCAGCTTCGGACGAAGCCGGGTTTTTTATTGGATAGAGGTTCAGGCCTGGTGCCCTAAGTATGGGCTGCCTATTGTACCCTCCCGTCTTGGCATTCAGTGTCCTCTATAGCTTGGTTATTTTTTTCCCAAAAGTAATGAATGCAACTGTGGACTCTTTCCATTTAAGAAGAAAAACATAAATTTTTCTTCTGATGGAAAGAGTCCACAGCTCCCCACCCGTAATTTTATGTGGGACGTCCTTATTATTCTTCTGGCACCTTTCACCCTGATATTTCTTCTATTGTTCCTTGTTCCTCGCCAGAGTGACTGGGCGATGAGGGGATAGGGAGGAGTATTTAAGCCTTTGGTTGGGGTGTCTGCCTCCTCCTGGTGGCCAGGTTCTTATTTCCCAAAAGTAATGAATGCAGCTGTGGACTCTTTCCATCAGAAGAAAAGTAAATTATCAGGTAAGCATAATTTGTTTTTGTTCAGGCTTTGTCCAGAATCAGGCCTGTCTTTAGACATTCTGCTCCACCCTGGAGCTTGAACTTGGTTCTTAAGGTGTTGCAGAGGGTTCCGTTTAAACCTATGCACTCTATTGTCATTAAGATTCTTTCTTGGAAGGTTCTCTTCCTGTTGGCTATTGCATCGGCACGCAGAGTATCTGAGTTTGCGGCCTTGCAATGTGAGCCTCCTTATCTGATTTTTCACGCTGATAAGGCTGTTTTTCCCACTGGGGTGGGATTTCTTCCCAAGGTTGTGTCTAACCGTAACATCAATCAGGAAATAGTTGTTCCTCCTTTGTTTCCTACCCCTTCTTCCTCTAAGGAGAGGTTACTTCATAAGTTGGATGTGGTTCGAGCCTTGAATTTTTTTCAGGCTACAAAGGATTTTAGAAAGACTACATCTCTTTTTTGTAGTGTATTCTGGGAAACGCAAGAGGCAGAAGGCCTCTTCTACGTCTCTATCCTTTTGGTTGAGGAGCATGATTCGCTTGGCTTACGAGACAGCGGGACAGACGCATCCTCAGAGGATCACAGCTCATTCAACTAGAGCTGTGGCTTCTTGGGCCTTCAAGAATGAGGCTTCTATGGAGCAGATTTGTAAGGCGGCTACCTGGTCCTCCTTACATACTTTTACAAAGTTTTACAAATTTGACGTTTTTGCTTCGTCAGAAGCAGTTTTTGGGAGAAAGGTCTTGCAGGCTGTGGTGCCCTCAGGATAGGGTCCCCCTCCTTTTTACCCTCCTGTTTGTTCATTCAGTGTCTTCTAGAGCTTGGGTATTGTTTCCCACACGTAATGAATGAAGCCCTGGACTATCTTCCCCTTTAGATGGAAAACATAAATTATGATTACCAGATAATTTCATTTCCATCATGGGGAGGAGAGTCCATGGCTCCCGCCCGTTTCTCTGTTTGGCAGACCTAAATTTAGTTTTTGTTCTTCTGGCACCATTTATACCCTGATGTTTCTCCTGCTGTTCCTTGTTCCCTCAGCAGAATGACTGAGGGAAGTGGGGGAGGTATTTAAGCCTTTGGCTGGGGTGTCTTTGCCTCCTCCTGGTGGCCAGGTTCTTAATTCCCACAAGTAATGAATGAAGCCATGGACTCTCCTCCCCACGATGGAAATTAAATTATCAGGTAAGCATAATTTATGTTTTTGTGAATGAAAAATCTAAGTAACCAGTTTAAAATATGACCTCATATTTCATTTTCATTGTGACAATAGTAAAGATGTAAGTTAAATAACTCCCTCTCTCCATACACTGCTTGTCATGACTCAAGTCAAGTTAGCAGTCTGATCACCCAGTCTGGAATTTAACAGGTATTCTCTTGTATTGTAGGCCTTCTCAGTCCGCAGCGGCGTGATTCTCTACAGCGGTTAAGAGCAGATATAGAGGTGTTGACTGATGGCTGGTTAGGGACAGCGTTGAAATGTTTGCTGCTTATACAGTCCAGGTGAGAAGATTGCACATTGCAGAACTGACCTATATGAAGCTTTGACTTCCTCATTCTTGAGTAATATGTGAACATAACTGCACTTTTAGTTATTTTTAACGTCCAGTTCAAGTTACCTCTTAACTTTTTTCTGGCCATAATCCAAAATCAAAGGCAAAGAAAGTTGGATATTGCATAAGTGTTTTTATTGTTTCAACACATTTTTGTTCCAT
Source organism: Bombina bombina (assembly GCF_027579735.1). Taxonomy (NCBI): domain Eukaryota; kingdom Metazoa; phylum Chordata; class Amphibia; order Anura; family Bombinatoridae; genus Bombina; species Bombina bombina. The sequence continues at coordinate 566,327,401 of NC_069501.1, forward strand.
TTTATACGGTTTGCTAAAGGACTTCACAGAGTTAAAGTTAGCTGCTTGTATTTTATCCTATAAGTTTTAAATGGTATGCACCTTTTGGGAATGTTTATTAAAAGTATGCCTTTAATTTCAGTGGCATGTTTCAGGTCTCTAATAATGCAATATGGTAGACATCAGAAGACTTTACAACTTAGATGGAATTGCCAACCACAACAAAATGAGAAATTATAATATTCTGTTTCCTTTTTTCCAGAAAGAATTGTGTGAATGTACTGATAACAACTACACAGTTGGTGCCTGCCCTTGCCAAAGTTTTACTCTATGGACTTGGAGAAGTGTTTCCAATTGAGAACATATACAGTGCCACAAAAATAGGTAATTAAAACATAAAATATTCTGTTACTTTAAATGCTTTTCATGCACACCAAAATAGGAAGTGCATTATTGTCGTAGCCAGTGGTGTAGAGAATTTGTGAATATTGGGTTTACAAGAATTGTGCAGGAGTTTTTTTAATAGCCTTGTGCTGAATCACAATTTACTCATCTAAAATACCTGATCTTTTACTGGAAGTACTGAATATTTATTTCTTATGGTGGTGAGAGTCCTTGATTCCTTACTGTTGGGAAGTCATAACCTTGCCACCATGAGGAGGCAGGGGCACTCTACACCAAAGGCTTTAATATCTCTACTACTTCCCTGCCCCCCCCCCCCCCCCCCCCAGTATTTCTTTGCCTCGTCTAGGAGCTGGCAAATATAGAGGTGCTCAGGATTTTTAAGGTAAAACTTGCAAGATAAGGATATAGGGAGAGTACTGGCTGTGCAATGTAAATCTCCTTGTGGGAGTTGTACTCAAAAGCCTGCCACAAGCGTTGCTGAGACAGGTAATTTAGCCTCCTCCTGTTTAACCATGAAGATGTACTCCATCATAAAATCCTCTACCGTCAGTCACATTACATGATGGGCTCTCTGTTGTATCCTCAGGACTAGCATCCAGGTAAGAGCAGTGAAGGGGATATTTGCTGGGTAAGTACTTGTTTGTCTCAAACAGCCCACAGGCTACAAAGAGTATATTTACTATATAGCCAATTTACAGCAGGTTGGCACACTAGGATACATATGTCTGGGTTTCACAGCAGATTGTCACCATTGTATACTGTTTGTGCACAGAAACATTCAAGCTTTGCTTTGCAGCAACCCAGTTTGTCCTACTCATGTATACACCACACAGGGCGGCATTAATTATTTTTTCCTCAAGCTTTAAGAGCACTTGAAGTTTGCTTTCTGACGTTTTAGTTGTTATGCTGCTTTTAAGTGCACATAAAATGATTTCCTCAAGCCCCTCTACTAAAGGTGAGGTCTACCAAGCAAATGGATAATATATTCAAGTCAAAACTAAGTCAGTGAAAGTTGTTTTTGTCTAGTGGACTTATTATAATGTTTACTGCTTGTGGCAATTTGTTATAAGGATAAATAAATGTTGATTTAGCTGTATATAACTGCTATTGTCCTGATTTTATTATCAATTCCTTTATCATTTGTGCTACATAAGGGTATACTGGACTACACAGCCTAGGGGTGGGAAGCTTAGTGTGACTCCCCCCTATCCTGAGGATGTATCCTGTCTTTTTGTCTTCTGCATTTAAATAATTTATACCTCTGAGCACTGTCCACCTGTAACTATTAAGAAATTACAGGTGAACATTAACCAGGACTTTGCATTAATTCTGGTGCCAGTCTGGTATTACATATTATAATATATATATATGTCGCAAAATTTAAAAAAATTGATCAAATAAACTTAGCGATTAGCTTATTGTATTATTAAAGAATGCATTGATGTGTTCTAATTGACAAAACTTTACCTTCACTTAAAGGATTCCAATTTTTGTATCCAAAACATAATTCTTTTTTAATAATTTTTCTCTGTCACCTCCTCTCCTTGGTCTTATTAGTGGTCTTCTGAGGAGAGAGGATAAAGAAGCACCAGTTTCTCTTGTAAGGTGTATCCAGTCCACGGATCATCCATTACTTGTGGGATATTCTCCTTCCCAACAGGAAGCTGCAAGAGGATCACCCACAGCAGAGCTGTCTAAATAGCTCCTCCCCTAACTGCCACCTCCAGTCATTCTCTTGCAGCTCTCGACAAGCATGGAAGCAGTTAGAGAGATGTGGTGTAATTTAGTTGTTTTTCTTCAATTCAAGAGTTTATTTTCAAATGGTACCGGAGTTGTACTATTTTGGTCTCAGGCAGAAAATAGAAGAAGAATCTGCCTGTGGTCTCTAATGATCTTAGCAGGTTGTAACTAAGATCCATTGCTGTTCTCACACTTAACTGAAGAGAGAGGTAACTTCAGCTTGGGGAATGGCGTGCAGGGTAACCTGCTATGAGGTATGTGCAGTCTAAATTTTTCTAGAGAAATGTATATGCTAGAAAATGCTGTTGATACCGGATTTATTCAAGGTAAGCATGATTACAGTGATTTAATAACGACTAGTATCATGCTTACTATTAGAGGTAACACTCTTATTATTTTTTCAAGTTACTGAAATATTAAACGTTTGCTGGGAGTGCTTAAACGTTTTTTTATATGCCTTTTGGTGATAAACTTTATTGGGGTCCAGTTTTTTCTACATGGCTGGCTTAAATTTGCCTAGAGATAGTTTGTTAGGCCTCTCACTGTGTAGACAGGAAGTGGGAAGGGCCTAATTTCGCGCCTAATTGCGCATTAGCTTTTGCAGACTGAGATATTCAGTTTCCTTGAAGGAGTTCCCTGAATGCTATAGGGCCTCTCTGAAGGGTTTTGGTGCTTTCTAAAGTCGTTTGTATGGCAAGGTAGGGCCACAGCAGAGCTGTGGCAGTTTGTTGTGACTGTTAAAAAAACGTCTATTTCGTTTTTTTGATCTGTTTTTGAAACTAAGAGGTTAATCATCCATTTGCAAGCGGGTGCAATGCTCTGTTAGCCTATTATACACACTGTAAAAATTTTGTTTGTTTTACTGCTTTTTTTCACTGTTTTTCAAATTCTGACCTTTTTTATTTTTCTTAAAGGCACAGTACCGTTTTTATTTTTTGCTTGTTAACTTTCTGTAAAGTGTTTTCCAAGCTTGCTGGTCTCATTGCTAGTCTGTTTAAACATGTCTGACATAGAGGAAACTCCTTGTACATTATGTTTAGAAGCCATGGTGGAACCCCCTCTTAGAATGTGTACCAAATGTACTGATTTCACTTTAAGTTATAAAGACCATATTCTGTCTTTAAAAGATTTATCACCAGAGGAATCTGACAAGGGGGAAGTTATGCCGACTAACTCGCCCCACGTGTCAGAGCCTTTGACTCCCGCTCAAGGGACTCACGCTCAAGAGGCGCCAGGTACATCTAGCGCGCCCATGGCGTTTACTTTACAAGACATGGCGGCAGTCATGGATAATACACTGTCAGCGGTATTATCCAGACTACCTGGGTTACGAGGAAAGCGAGACAGCTCTGGGGTTAGAAGAAATACAGAGCACTCTGACGCTTTAGTAGTTATGTCTGATACCCCCTCACAATATGCAGAAGCTGAGGAAGGAGAGCTTCGTTCTGTGGGTGATGTTTCTGACTCAGGGAAGATGATTCAACCTGATTCTGATATGGCAACATTTAAATTTAAGCTTGAACACCTCCGCGTGTTGCTCAGGGAGGTTTTAGCTACTCTGAATGACTGTGACACCATTGCAGTGCCAGAGAAATTGTGCAGATTGGATAAATACTATGCAGTGCCTGTTTACACTGATGTTTTTCCAATAAGTAAAAGGTTTTCAGAAATTATTACTAAGGAATGGGATAGACCAGGTGTACCGTTCTCTCCCCCTCCTATTTTTAAAAAATTGTTTCCAATAGATGCCGCCACAGGGGACTTATGGCAAACGGTCCCTAAGGTGGAGGGAGCAGTGTCTACCCTAGCTAAGCGTACTACTATCCCCGTCGAGGAGAGTTGTGCTTTCTTAGATCCAATGGATAAAAAGTTAGAGGGTTACCTTAAGAAAATGTTTATTCAACAAGGTTTTATTCTACAACCTCTTGCATGCATTGCCCCAGTCACTGCTGCGGCGGCCTTCTGGTTTGAGTCTCTGGAAGAGGCTTTACAGATAGAGACCCCATTGGATGATATGCTTGACAAGCTTAGAGCACTTAAGCTAGCCAATTCATTTGTTTCTGATGCCATTGTTCATTTGACTAAACTAACGGCTAAGAATTCTGGTTTTGCTATTCAGGCGCGTAGGGCGCTATGGCTTAAATCATGGTCAGCTGACGTTACTTCAAAGTCTAAGCTTCTTAATATTCCCTTCAAGGGGCAGACCCTATTCGGGCCTGGTTTGAAGGAGATCATTTCTGATATCTCGGGAGGAAAAGGTCATGCCCTCCCTCAGGACAGGTCTAATAAATCAAGGGCCAAACAAACTAATTTTCGTGCCTTTCGAAACTTTAAGGCGAGCGCGGCATCAACTTCCTCTAATACAAAACAAGAGGGAACTTTTGCCCAGTCCAAGTCGGTCTGGAGACCTAACCAGGCTTGGAACAAAGGTAAGCAGGCCAAAAAGCCTGCTGCTGCTTCTAAGACAGCATGAAGGATTGGCCCCCAATCCGGTAACGGATCTAGTAGGGGGCAGACTTTCTCTCTTCGCCCAGGCTTGGGCAAGAGATGTCCAGGATCCCTGGGCGTTGGAAATTGTATCCCAGGGATATCTTCTGGACTTCAAAGCTTCCCCTCCAAAAGGGAGATTTCACCTTTCACAATTATCTGCAAACCAGATAAAGAGAGAGGCATTCTTACATTGTGTTCAAGACCTCCAAGTTATGGGAGTGATCCACCCAGTTCCAAAGGAGGAACAGGGACAAGGCTTCTATTCAAATCTGTTTGTGGTTCCCAAAAAAGAGGGAACCTTCAGACCAATCTTAGATCTCAAGATCCTAAACAAATTTCTCAGGGTACCATCATTCAAGATGGAGACTATTCATACCATCCTACCTATGATCCAGGAGGGTCAATACATGACTACAGTGGATTTAAAGGATGCTTATCTTCACATTCCGATACACAAAGATCATCATTGGTTTCTCAGGTTTGCCTTCCTGGACAGGCATTACCAGTTTGTAGCTCTTCTCTTTGGATTAGCTACAGCTCCAAGAATCTTTACGAAGGTTCTGGGGTCACTTCTGGCTGTTCTAAGGCCGCGGGGAATAGCAGTGGCCCCTTATTTAGACGATATTCTGATACAGGCGTCAAATTTCCAAATTGCCAAGTCTCATACGAACATAGTTCTGACATTTCTGAGGTCGCACGGGTGGAAAGTGAACGAAGAGAAGAGTTCTCTATCCCTTCTCACAAAAGTTTCCTTTCTGGGAACTCTGATAGATTCTGTAGAAATGAGGATTTACCTGACAGAGACCAGGTTATCAAAACTTCTAAATTCTTGCCGTGTTCTTTATTCTACTTCTCGCCCTTCGGTGGCTCAGTGTATGGAAGTAATCGGCTTAATGGTAGCGGCAATGGACATAGTGCCGTTTGCCCGCCTACATCTCAGACCGCTGCAACTCTGCATGCTCAGTCAGTGGAATGTGGATTACACAGATTTGTCCCCTCTACTAAATCTGGATCAGGAGACCAGGGATTCTCTTCTCTGGTAGCTATCTCGGGTCCATCTGTCCAAAGGTATGACCTTTCGCAGGCCAGATTGGACAATAGTAATGACAGATGCCAGCCTTCTAGGCTGGGGGGCAGTCTGGAACTCCCTGAAGGCTCAGGGATCGTGGACTCAGGAGGAGACCCTCCTCCCAATAAACATTCTGGAACTAAGAGCGATATTCAATGCTCTTCAAGCTTGGCCTCAGCTAGCGACAATGAGGTTCATCAGATTTCAGTCGGACAACATCACGACTGTGGCTTACATCAACCATCAAGGGGGAACAAGGAGTTCCCTAGCAATGTTGGAAGTTTCAAAGATAATTTGTTGGGCAGAGATTCACTCTTGCCACCTATCAGCTATCCATATCCCAGGTGTAGAGAACTGGGAGGCGGATTTTCTAAGTCGACGGCCTTTTCATCCGGGGGAGTGGGAACTCCATCCGGAGGTGTTTTCACAATTGGTTCAACGTTGGGGCGAACCAGAACTGGATCTCATGGCGTCTCGCCAGAACGCCAAACTTCCTTGTTACGGATCCAGGTCCAGGGATCCCAAGGCAACGCTGATAGATGCTCTAGCATCGCCTTGGTCCTTCAACCTGGCTTATGTGTTTCCACCGTTTCCTCTGCTCCCTCGTCTGATTGCCAAAATCAAGCAGCAGAGAGCATCTGTGATTTTGATAGCACCTGCGTGGCCACGCAGGACTTGGTATGCAGATCTGGTGGACATGTCATCCCTTCCACCATGGACTCTGCCTCTGAGACAGGACCTTCTACTTCAGGGTCCTTTCAACCATCCAAATCTTATTTCTCTGAGACTGACTGCCTGGAGATTGAACGCTTGATTTTATCAAAGCGTGGCTTCTCCGAGTCAGTCATTGATACCTTAATTCAGGCTCGAAAGCCTGTCACCAGGAAAATCTATCATAAGATATGGCGTAAATATCTTTATTGGTGTGAATCCAAAGGTTACTCATGGAGTAAAGTCAGGATTCCCAGGATATTATCTTTTCTCCAAGAAGGATTGGAAAAGGGATTGTCAGCTAGTTCCTTAAAGGGACAGATTTCTACTCTATCTATTCTTTTGCACAAGCGTCTGGCGGATGTTCCAGACGTTCAGGCTTTAGTTAGAATCAAGCCTGTGTTTAAACCAGTTGCTCCGCCATGGAGTTTAAATTTGGTTCTTAAAGTTCTCCAAGGGGTTCCGTTTGAACCTCTTCATTCCATAGATATCAAGCTTTTATCTTGGAAAGTTCTGTTTTTGGTAGCTATTTCCTCGGCTCGTAGAGTTTCCGAGTTATCTGCCTTACAGTGCGATTCCCCTTATCTGATCTTCCATGCAGATAAGGTAGTTTTGCGTACCAAACCTGGATTTTTACCTAAAGTGGTATCTAATAAGAATATCAATCAGGAGATTGTTGTTCCGTCATTGTGTTCTAATCCTTCTTCAAAGAAGGAACGTCTATTACACAATCTTGACGTGGTTCGTGCTTTAAAGTTTTATTTACAAGCTACTAAAGATTTTCGTCAAACATCTGCTTTGTTTGTTGTCTACTCTGGACAGAGGAGAGGCCAAAAGGCTTCGGCAACTTCTCTTTCGTTTTGGCTAAGAAGTATAATACGCTTAGCTTATGAGACTGCTGGCCAGCAGCCTCCTGAAAGGATTACAGCTCATTCTACTAGAGCTGTGGCTTCCACATGGGCTTTTAAAAATGAGGCTTCTGTTGAACAGATTTGCAAGGCGGCGACTTGGTCTTCGCTGCATACTTTTTCAAAGTTTTATAAATTTGATACTTTTGCTTCTTCAGAGGCTATTTTTGGGAGAGAGGTTTTACAGGCAGTGGTACCTTCCGTTTAAGTTCCTGCCTTGTCCCTCCCTTCATCCGTGTACTTTAGCTTTGGTATTGGTATCCCACAAGTAATGGATGATCCGTGGACTGGATACACCTTACAAGAGAAAACATAATTTATGCTTACCTGATAAATTTATTTCTCTTGTGGTGTATCCAGTCCACGGCCCGCCCTGTCATTTTAAGGCAGGTATATTTTATTTTTAAACTACAGTCACCACTGCACCCTATGGTTTCTCCTTTCTCTTGCTTGTCTTTGGTCTAATGACTGGAGGTGGCAGTTAGGGGAGGAGCTATATAGACAGCTCTGCTTTGGGTGATCCTCTTGCAGCTTCCTGTTGGGAAGGAGAATATCCCACAAGTAATGGATGATCCGTGGACTGGATACACCACAAGAGAAATAAATTTATCAGGTAAGCATAAATTATGTTTTCCTCTTACTTTCTCTCTTTGGGTCACAATATAAATCAACTGAGGTTTCAAGTTATTGAACATGTAATAAGACCAAGATTTTTGTCAGTCTTCTAATTTGTTTGTTTGGTTTTCGGGTAAATTTCAGGGTCAGAAGGCAACTTCTGTTACTTTATGTTCATGGTTGAAGAGTCTGATTCACAGAGCTTAGTTGGAGGCGGGACAGTCATTACCTTAATGTATTACAGCTCAATTATCTCATTCTCTGCCTTGGCTGAGGCAGATTTTGGCAGATAGTTTCCTGGAAAATAGGTGACTAACTTTTCCGTTTCATCCCACCAATTTTTTCATGGACTCCACAGCTTTGATATTAGTTTCCAACAGTAAGTAATTATGGACTCTCACCACCATAAGAAAGAAAATAAATTTTTACCTGATAAATTACTTTCTTTCTTGTGAGAGTGCACTAACACCCCAATTTTCTTGGTTGCAGCATTTCTAATTTGCATCTCTTTACCCTACTATCTTTATTACTTCTTCTTTTTATACTTGTCTATACGCAATGCTGGGAGTGTAAGTCAAGTAGGAGGGATATTAAAGCCTTTGGTGTAGTGTCTTTGCCTCCTCCTGTTGGCCAGGCAATGAATTCCCAATAGTAAGAATAAATTGTTTCTTGTGCAAAAACACATTTATCTTTGCCTAACCTAAGGCAGTACTTACCAGGTGGTACTCCCTACTGGTGACAGGAAACAAACCACTCCCCCTTTACCTATAACTTGGCTGCCTACCATCCCTATCATATTTATAGTCCTATTAATTATAGGATAGACAAGTCTTAGTTTACGGTAAATTAGGTGGAGGCTGCTTACAGCTTTTAATTCCTACCAGGTTGTTTACATTATCCCTGCTAATCAGGCTATATTCAGGGCTGAGGATATTTGTTTTTAATAAAAATAAAATGCCACATTGTTATAAAGGCACCCTACAACACAATTTAATTTATGGCTCCTTTTCACAGTGAGAAAATTAGTATCTATAGTGGAGAGTTGCAGATCCAGGAGAAATTGGCATAAGGATTTCTTTACAAGAACAGTTAATTTATACAATAGGCTTCCAGTGGCGATATAAGGATAAATATTAATTAAGCATATGGGGATTAAGGGATTAATTATATGGGAAGATTTAAAGGGACAGTAAAGTCAAAATTTTATCTTATGATTTAGATAGAGCATGCCATTTTAAACAACTTTTCAATTTACTTCTATTATCAAATTAGCTTTTTTCGCTTTTTAATCTTTGTATTTGATGTAGCCACCAATCGGCAAACACTACCCAGGGTGCTGAACCAAAAATGGACTGGCTCCTTAGCTTAGATTCCTGCTTTTTCAAAAAAATATAGTGAGAGAACGAAGAAAAATTGATAATATGAGTAAATTAGAAAGTTGCTTAAAAGCGCATGCTCTATCTGAATCATGAAATAATAAATTTGGGTTTAGTATCTCTTTAAAGTTGTTGCTGGTGGGCTGCAAATGCTGCAGCATGCAGAAAATATTCTTGGAGGCCAGTCTGACCTTCGCTATCCTGGTGGTAGGAGGCATGCTTCATGAAAATTACTTGATAATATGGCGATCTATTTAAATATAGCAATCTATTTTTGAGCATGCCTGCAACAAAACTATGATGGATACCCCCGGCTACCCCGATTGGGTAGCTCTGCCAAAAGGGGTCCTGCTTCCTCCCTGCCGACTGCAGCTATGTAGCTGGCAAGTGACCACAGCCTGTAGCCACCCCTGATGCCCGACAGCATCAGTACCCAGGGTCCCACCCTGTGACAGACTCCAGCTACCCAGGCTGGTTAGCTCTGGCTGAGGATCCTTTCTCTGCCTGGAACAGGCTGCTATGTAGCTCAGGAAAGTGATTTTAGCTGGAGCTCACCTAAATAACTAGACAGACTAGCATTCAGGTTAAACAGGAACTGACTTTATTGTAAAACATACACTCCTTTTATACACACAGCTCATCTTGATAACACGAAGGACAATCCCACAATTTTCCCGCCATTCCCACCCCTCCAGACTGACCGGCGCCTCCATAGGAGCCACAGTCCCACATAATCTCAATACCTATGGGTGGCGGTTTCGGGGTGATCCCGATGGAGCGGTGGCACGTCCATTTTAAAGCTCTCGGTCCCCAGATTTCACAGTCCAAAAATCAGCATGATTCGTTACTGGGGACCAGAGTTACAGTCCGTTGAAGTTATGGGGTTAGGGGTGTCCAAAACCCCCGGTTCCCAAAGGAGCTCCCCTCCGGCAATTCCCCCACCCCTTGTACTCCCCAGGGGCTACTAATCCCCAAAAGAGCGGAGCTCTGGGGCACATAGTTGCTGGAGCGACCTGGATTAAATTTAGCGGGTGTTCTGCTGTCCTGTGGCCGACCGGGAGTTCCAGGAGCCTGGCCAGCCTGAGAGGGGTTAGGCGGGTGTCCGTTGTGAGGCGGTCGACCGGGGAGTTCCAGGAGCCCGGCCAGCCTAGGAGGGTTTTCCTGGTCATAAACCAACTCTTCTCTGAACACAAAAACAAGCCAAAACAAAGCAAACAAACAGCTTCCAGAGATGGTGGTTGCTCTGAGGAGCCCAAAACCACTGAGAAATAACAGGGGTGAGGTTGTAGGGGGGTGGGGGATAGCCTTAGCCGTCTGGTATCCGTGACTAAAACCATTTATAATATCATTCACAGCTAGTGACCAAAAATGTTGTTTTATGTAGAGTTAGTAATTTATGCTTACATGATAAATTCATTTATTTTATGGTAGTGAGAGTCCACTATCCATTACTCCTGGGAATTACTCTTACATGCCACTAGGAGGAGGCAAAGATTCCCAAGCCCCAAGAGCTCTATAAAACCCTTTCTACCTTACTGGTATATCAGTCTGATTTATAGCCAAGCAAAAGAATTAGAAACAGAAATAAGAGCAAAAAATAGGAGCAGGGAATAAAGCTATGCTCAAAAAATTAACCAACACCAAAATAAAAAACACAGGTTGGGGTCTTGTGGATTCTCACCACTACAAAATAAATGAACAGGTAAGCATACATTGTTTTCTTTCATACTGGTGGTTGAGAGTCCATTACTCCTGGGAACTAATATCCAAGCTGTGCAGTCCACGAGTAATAAGAAATAAGGATGCAATAAAAAGAACATCTTTTTTACAGTGAAACTAAATCCACAAACCCAAAGGGCAAAGCACACTATCTTTTTTTTTTTTCTTCTTTCTTCTAAAGCAAGTGAAATCAACTGATTTGGTCGACTGAAGCCACATTCTTACAAGCCCAAGAACTGGCAACTGGTCTGGTAGAATAAGCAGTAACCCATTTAGATGGAGAACCCCAGATGGCCCCCCAACCTGAAAGACATGCATCTGTAGCAAGTAGGACAAACAAAAGAAGCCCCATTCATAATAATCTTATGATCCAGCCACCAAGACACAGACTGACTTGTTCTGGAATCTAGATGAATCCTTTGAAACAGTTGGGTATGATCCCTTCACCATTGCGAAAGCATACAAATTTGAAATGGCCTCATGTGGAAACAAGCAAACGGAATAGCATCCGAAGCCGCAATCATGAGACCTTCCACCTCCATACAAAGAGCCACTGATGCAAAAGAAAGAGACTGAAGGTTTAGACAAGTGTACACTAGCCTCAGTCTTCTTTTATCTGTTAGTCTCATGGAAACTGAGTCTTTCTGAACCCCTAGAAAAACAACCTTTGTCTGAGGAACCAGCTAACTCTTTTGAAAATAGACTGGTGTAAGATTCTTCTAAATGAAAGGATGGAGCTTTTGAACCAAGCTATCATCCAGGTAAGGAAACACCACATTGAGTTATGATCACAGACAAAGGGGTACCCAGAAACTTTGAGAATATTTTGGTAGCTGTAACCAGACTAAATGGTCAAGCAAGAAACTGAAAACCTTGGAAACTGAAAATGTTCCCTGTGAATAGGAACATGAAGGTAAGCACCCTTTATATCTATTGCTGAGATAAACTTACCTTGCTGAACAAAAGGCTGAATAGTCTACATTTTAAAAGTGGGAAATCTGAAAAATTTGTTCAGGGCCTTTAGATCAAGAACTAGTCTGAAAATTACCTCCTCCTTTGGAGCAATGAAAAGGTCAACGTAAAACCCCTTTCCCTGTTCAAAGAACGGAACAAGAACAATCACTCCCATACATTCTAGATCTAAAACTGACTGAAAAAAAGACCTGAGCCATCACAGGATTTCTAGAACATTGGACAGAAAAAAAACTTCCCTTGGGAACTTGTTCTGAAACCTATTTGTTAACCTCGAGAGACTACAATTAGAACCCAGGGATCCCTCAACAGACTGAAACCAAGCTTCCTGTAACTTGCCCCCTACCAGACCCTCTGGATTGGGAGCTGTACCTTCATGCAGACTTGGATGAGGGAGTAGATTTCTTGGACTGCTTAAACTTGTTCCATTTTGAACTTGGCTTCCAGATGGAACCAGAGGAAATGTATTTCTGAGTGGAGGAATCTGATTTCTGTGCCCTTTTCTGATGAAAACGATTAAGAGCTTTAAATTTACCTTTGGACTTCTTGTCCTGAGGAAGCAGGGTCGGCTCCAGAACGAATGAAATGGGGGGGCATTTTTTTTTTCACAAGGGCGTACGCATTTACAAAGCATGTATGAAAGTCAAAATAAGAGCAGACCTACATATTCTGCAGAAAAGTGTAGCCATCACCATGCACCATCTGATCTATTGTACATCACTTACCTCATCACATTAAAAAATGATGAATTAAAAGTTTTAAAATTACTATGTTGAATACATATTTAACAAGTACATATTAAATGAATACTTATTACTGTTTTGAGCCCCTGTTTACCAGTAAGAGCTGTGACACATTACTAAGCAATGCATTGCAGCCCCCTATGACTCACAAGGAATTCAAAAAATATCTTGTATTATAATCATAAATTTTATTATTTTATATTTTTTGTGAGTGACTTATTGGTGTCCTCGTCATCAAAATCACCCACTTGTTCTCTACACACACACATTCAGTGACACTTCGTACTGTGCTGTACTCACCCAATGCTATGCCTATAGAGCTCAATGTACTGCAATGGCTGTGAGAACAGGATCGATACGCAGCCTCCTCACTCTCCCAATCTGTAACATTACTCTCAGACCAAAGGGGCACTGATTGTTACCGTCAAGTATTCCCTTGCTCTAATTGGACAGCTAATCTCCATTGTCCTGACCAGCAGACAATGCTGATTGGCTAAGATTTGACAAACGTCACCTGAATGGAAAACAGCGCGCAAATACAAACACTGCTAGGGAGCACTGAGAATCTCAGAGTGGATGCGGCTGTAATGGCATGCACAGTTATAGTGTTTGCAATAGAAGCTTGCCATAGTCCACATAACCCAATGTAGTAAAGCAAGCAGCGGGGACTTATCTGCGTGACAGAGCAGTGGCAAGCAATTCCACACACTTTAACATGTCCAATGGCATCTGTGGACACGCCCACATAGCTAAATTGTCTTTGTTAGATTATCGCTGTGCGCACTAGTAATACAGGCAGCCGCATTAAATTGCATTTACAACATTTTCCCTCATGCGGTTCCAGCCACACCAGGCAGATCCACCTCCCGCTCTCGGCGCCCCCTGCTATGTTCATTAACTGTTATTGGAAAATTGAAAACATTTACATTTTTTGAGGGGGCACAGCATTCAATTTGGGCGGGCATTGCCCCCCAATGCGCCCCCCCCCCCCTCTGGAGCCGACCCTGTGAGGAAGAAAAGCCCCTTTACCTCCAGAACCAAACACCTTTCCATGAAATAAATGCCTGGATTTAGAAACCATGGAGCCCTTCTGGAGAGAACTGCCAAATACATTTTTAGCATTAATCTTAATGATGCCTAAAACTGCATCACAAATTAAAGCATTAGCACTTTTAAGCACCTCCAAAAGGCTTAAACAATCTTAACTAGCAGATTCTTCAGAAAACTGCCCAGAAAGAATATTTTAACCAAAAAGAAGCAGCATCCACATCAGCAATAGAAACTGCTGGTCTAAAAAGACTCAATGTTAGTAGCCGGTAATGGATACATTTTCCTAAACCTTGCCAGAAGGATTAACAGGAACTACCTGGTTTAGCCCATTCTCTGGAAAACTATATCAGAGAGTGCATCAGGAATAGGAAACACTTGAGGAGATTTAACCAAAGGTTTAAAAGCAGTATATAAACAATTAACAGGTTTATTACCATCTACTTTAGGATCTTTAACCTCTGAAGTAAGCAAAAAAAGCCCTTAACTCCATGAGCAAAATCTGAAGAATTTGCCTGTAAGTAACAAACAGAAGGAACAGTAACACCTTTACAAGCAATAGTAGACTGGTCGGAATGCATTAAAACATTAATAAACTTATTGCATAAGTTTGCTGGAGGTAAAACCTCAGCCTGTTTACAATTATTATTATTTATTATTATTATTATTATCGGTTATTTGTAGAGCGCCAACAGATTCCGCAGCGCTGTAAACAGTGGGTAGTACAACAAAACAATTAAAGGGATCAGATGGGTAGAGGGCCCTGCCAAGAGTTGCACTGTTGTAATTAGCTCTTAAGAAGGTGATCTACAAACAGCTGGACTTAAGGGGGTTCAGGGGATAGCAATGGAGGAGTGGAGCTAGTATAAAGTAAGGTTAGCGTAGGTTGTATACATCCCTGAACAGTAGAGTCTTTAGGGAGCGCTTCAAGCTGTTAAAACTAGGGGAGAGTCTTGTGGGGCGAGGCAGAGAGTTCCACAAGATGGGAGCCAGTCTGGAGAAGTCCTGTAAACGGGAGTGCGATGAGGTAACCAGAGAGGAGGAGAGTAGGAGGTCATGAGCAGAGCGAAGGGGACGGGAGGGAGTACAAGCATTTACCACTGATAGGAAAGTATTCAGATGACACAGCTTCTAAGGTAGATCTAGGGACATAATTAAAAGGCTCCATAACTACAGAAAACTAAAAAATAAGTTAAATGCAGAAAAACAATGCAACAAACAAACATACAAATAAATGATAATATACCCTTTAAAGGAGCTCTTGAGGAAAATCCAACACACCCTCTGAGAATAGCTTTTAAAAACTTATAAAAGAAAAAGAGGCGATAGGGCTCAGGACACTCAACATCCAAATAGCGTACAAAAGAAGAGAGGGAGCGTGCGCCAACCTGACATTATATAAAGAAAAACACATGCAAAAACTAAGTATGCTACCACGCCAATGCATGCAGGCTTGAAACAAAAAACAAAAAAACATACACGCTCAAAACCTGGCATGCGTTAAAAAATGTATGGGTGTGAAAACTTGACACACATATAAAATACATATAAAAATGTTTTGTTTTTTTTATAAAGGGGAATTACCAAAATATATAAAACTGTCTCAAGGCTACACACATATATAATAAAATAACCTAAGAGGCTTATAGAGTGCCAAATAATAAACATATTAATTAGTACTTACCATTAGGCACCCTACTACTGGAGAAAACTAGTAAGAAGCCAAAACCAGGATCTGCAATAGGAGTATATCGACAATTTAACAGGAAGAGGCAAAAGACAAGTCCCTCTGGAAGGCTTGTGACTAATTCCCAACAGGTAAAAAAAAATATGTCACCACACATACTCCAAATACTTCCCTCCAACAAGAACTTCACTCTGAGGGGAAATGAGCCTCAACCCAATCTGAGAAATCCCTCTCACTTAATCAAATGCATTTCTTCATTCTTCACCTTCCTCCAGCGGAGGTAATGACAGTAGCACATCTTTATTCCCTGCTCCTATTTGTTGCTCTTATTTCTATTCCTATTTTGCTTGGCTATAAGTCAGATTGAGTTAACAGTGAGGTAAGGTGGGAGGATTTTATAGAGCTCTAGGGGTTTGGAAAAAATGCCTCCTCCTAGTGGCAGGGAAGAGTAATTCCCAGGAGTAATGAATTGTGGACTCTTGCCACCTGTATGGAAGAAAATATATATACATATTTTAAAATGTGTTTACTTGATATTTGAAAATAAATATCAATCAATATTTCTCCAACATAGGTGTGTCCGGTCCACGGCGTCATCCTTACTTGTGGGATATTCTCCTCCCCAACAGGAAATGGCAAAGAGCCCAGCAAAGCTGGTCACATGATCCCTCCTAGGCTCCGCCTTCCCCAGTCATTCTCTTTGCCGTTGTACAGGCAACATCTCCACGGAGATGGCTTAGAGTTTTTTAGTGTTTAACTGTAGTTTTTATTATTCAATCAAGAGTTTGTTATTTTAAAATAGTGCTGGTATGTACTATTTACTCTGAAACAGAAAAGAGATGAAGATTTCTGTTTGTAAGAGGAAAATGATTTTAGCAACCGTTACTAAAATCGATGGCTGTTTCCACACAGGACTGTTGAGAGGAATTAACTTCAGTTGGGGGAACAGTGAGCAGACTTTTGCTGCTTGAGGTATGACACATTCTAACAAGACGATGTAATGCTGGAAGCTGTCATTTTCCCTATGGGATCCGGTAAGCCATTTTTATTACAGAAAGAAAAAAAGGGCTTCACAAGGGCTTTTTAAGACTGTAGACATTTTCTGGGCTAAATCGATTTATATATAAACATATTTTATACTCCATAGCCTTGAGGAATTATTTTAATCTTGGGAATTATGTAAAATAACCGGCAGGCACTGTATTGGACACCTTATTCTCTAGGGGCTTTCCCTAATCACAGGCAGAGTCTCATTTTCGCGCCTCTATTGCGCACTTGTTTTTGAGAAGCATGACATGCAGATGCATGTGTGAGGAGCTCTGATACATAGAAAAGACTTTCTGAAGGCGTCATTTGGTATCGTATTCCCCTTTGGGCTTGGTTGGGTCTCAGCAAAGCAGATACCAGGGACTGTAAAGGGGTTAAATATAAAAACGGCTCCGGTTCCGTTATTTTAAGGGTTAAAGCTTCCAAATTTGGTGTGCAATACTTTTAAGGCTTTAAGACACTGTGGTGAAATTTTGGTGAATTTTGAACAATTCCTTCATACTTTTTCGCAATTGCAGTAATAAAGTGTGTTCAGTTTAAAATTTAAAGTGACAGTAACGGTTTATTTTAAAACGTTTTTTGTACTTTGTTATCAAGTTTTTGCCTGTTTAACATGTCTGAACTACCAGATAGACTGTGTTCTGAATGTGGGGAAGCCAAGGTTCCTTCTCATTTAAATAGATGTGATTTATGTGACACAAAATTTAGAGAAAATGATGCCCAAGATGATTCCTCAAGTGAGGGGAGTAAGCATGGTACTGCATCATCCCCTCCTTCGTCTACACCAGTCTTGCCCACACAGGAGGCCCCTAGTACATCTAGCGCGCCAATACTCCTTACTATGCAACAATTAACGGCTGTAATGGATAATTCTATCAAAAACATTTTAGCCAAAATGCCCACTTATCAGGGAAAGCGCGACTGCTCTGTTTTAGAAAATACTGAAGAGCATGAGGACGCTGATGATATTGGTTCTGAAGGGCCCCTACACCAGTCTGAGGGGGCCAGGGAGGTTTTGTCTGAGGGAGAAATTTCAGATTCAGGGAAAATTTCTCAACAAGCTGAACCTGATGTGATTACATTTAAATTTAAATTGGAACATCTCCGCGCTCTGCTTAAGGAGGTGTTATCCACTCTGGATGATTGTGAGAATTTGGTCATTCCAGAGAAACTATGTAAAATGGACAAGTTCCTAGAGGTCCCGGGGCACCCCGAAGCTTTTCCTATACCCAAGCGGGTGGCGGACATTGTAAATAAACAATGGGAAAGGCCCGGTATACCTTTCGTCCCTCCCCCCATATTTAAAAAATTGTTTCCTATGGTCGACCCCAGAAAGGACTTATGGCAGACAGTCCCCAAGGTCGAGGGGGCGGTTTCTACTCTAAACAAACGCACCACTATACCCATAGAAGATAGTTGTGCTTTCAAAGATCCTATGGATAAAAAATTAGGTTTGCTTAAAAAGATGTTTGTTCAGCAAGGTTACCTTCTACAACCAATTTCATGCATTGTTCCTGTCACTACAGCAGCGTGTTTCTGGTTCGATGAGCTAGAAAAGGCGCTCAATAATAATTCTTCTTCTTATGAGGAGATTATGGACAGAATTCATGCTCTCAAATTGGCTAATTCTTTCACCCTAGACGCCACTTTGCAATTGGCTAGGTTAGCGGCGAAAAATTCTGGTTTTGCTATTGTGGCGCGCAGAGCGCTTTGGTTAAAATCTTGGTCAGCGGATGCGTCTTCCAAGAACAAATTGCTTAACATTCCTTTCAAGGGGAAAACGCTGTTTGGCCCTGACTTGAAAGAGATTATCTCTGATATCACTGGGGGCAAGGGCCACGCCCTTCCTCAGGATAGGTCTTTCAAGGCCAAAAATAAACCTAATTTTCGTCCCTTTCGCAGAAACGGACCAGCCCCAAGTGCTACGTCCTCTAAGCAAGAGGGTAATACTTCTCAAGCCAAGCCAGCCTGGAGACCAATGCAAGGCTGGAACAAAGGAAAGCAGGCCAAGAAACCTGCCACTGCTACCAAGACAGCATGAGATGTTGGCCCCCGATCCGGGACCGGATCTGGTGGGGGGCAGACTCTCTCTCTTCGCTCAGGCTTGGGCAAGAGATGTTCTGGATCCTTGGGCACTAGAAATAGTCTCCCAAGGTTATCTTCTGGAATTCAAGGGGCTTCCCCCAAGGGGGAGGTTCCACAGGTCTCAATTGTCTTCAGACCACATAAAAAGACAGGCATTCTTACATTGTGTAGAAGACCTGTTAAAAATGGGAGTGATTCATCCTGTTCCTTTAGGAGAACAAGGGATGGGGTTCTACTCCAATCTGTTCGTAGTTCCCAAAAAAGAGGTTACATTCAGACCAATCTTAGATCTCAAGATCCTAAACAAGTTTCTCAAGGTTCCATCGTTCAAAATGGAAACCATTCGAACAATTCTTCCTTCCATCCAGGAAGGTCAATTCATGACCACGGTGGATTTAAAGGATGCGTATCTACATATTCCTATCCACAAGGAACATCATCGGTTCCTAAGGTTCGCATTCCTGGACAAGCATTACCAGTTTGTGGCACTTCCGTTCGGATTAGCCACTGCTCCAAGGATTTTCACAAAGGTACTAGGGTCCCTTCTAGCGGTGCTAAGACCAAGGGGCATTGCAGTAGTACCTTACTTGGACGACATTCTGATTCAAGCGTCGTCCCTTCCTCAAGCAAAGGCTCACACGGACATTGTCCTGGCCTTTCTCAGATCTCACGGGTGGAAAGTGAACGTAGAAAAAAGTTCTCTATCTCCGTCAACAAGGGTTCCCTTCTTGGGAACAATAATAGACTCCTTAGAAATGAGGATTTTTCTGACAGAGGCCAGAAAATCAAAACTTCTAAACTCTTGTCAAATACTTCATTCTGTTCCTCTTCCTTCCATAGCGCAGTGCATGGAAGTAATAGGTTTGATGGTAGCGGCAATGGACATAGTTCCTTTTGCGCGAATTCATCTAAGACCATTACAACTGTGCATGCTCAGTCAGTGGAATGGGGACTATACAGACTTGTCTCCGACGATACAAGTAGATCAGAGAACCAGAGATTCACTCCGTTGGTGGCTGTCCCTGGACAACCTGTCACAGGGGATGAGCTTCCGCAGACCAGAGTGGGTCATTGTCACGACCGACGCCAGTCTGGTGGGCTGGGGCGCGGTCTGGGGACCCCTGAAAGCTCAGGGTCTTTGGTCTCGGGAAGAATCTCTTCTCCCGATAAATATTCTGGAACTGAGAGCGATATTCAATGCTCTCAAGGCTTGGCCTCAGCTAGCAAGGGCCAAGTTCATACGGTTTCAATCAGACAACATGACGACTGTTGCGTACATCAACCATCAGGGGGGAACAAGGAGTTCCCTGGCGATGGAAGAAGTGACCAAAATCATTCAATGGGCGGAGACTCACTCCTGCCACTTGTCTGCAATCCACATCCCAGGAGTGGAAAATTGGGAAGCGGATTTTCTGAGTCGTCAGACATTTCATCCGGGGGAGTGGGAACTCCATCCGGAAATCTTTGCCCAAATTACTCAATTGTGGGGCATTCCAGACATGGATCTGATGGCCTCTCGTCAGAACTTCAAGGTTCCTTGCTACGGGTCCAGATCCAGGGATCCCAAGGCGACTCTAGTAGATGCACTAGTAGCACCTTGGACCTTCAAACTAGCTTATGTATTCCCGCCGTTTCCTCTCATCCCCAGGCTGGTAGCCAGGATCAATCAGGAGAGGGCATCGGTGATCTTGATAGCTCCTGCGTGGCCACGCAGGACTTGGTATGCAGACCTGGTGAATATGTCATCGGCTCCACCATGGAAGCTACCTTTGAGACGAGACCTTCTTGTTCAAGGTCCGTTCGAACATCCGAATCTGGTCTCACTCCAACTGACTGCTTGGAGATTGAACGCTTGATCTTATCAAAGCGAGGGTTCTCAGATTCTGTCATTGATACTCTTGTTCAGGCCAGAAAGCCTGTAACTAGAAAAATTTACCACAAAATATGGAAAAAATATATCTGTTGGTGTGAATCTAAAGGATTCCCTTGGGACAAGGTAAAAATTCCTAAGATTCTATCCTTTCTTCAAGAAGGTTTGGAGAAAGGATTATCTGCAAGTTCCTTGAAGGGACAGATTTCTGCCTTGTCTGTGTTACTTCACAAAAAGCTGGCAGCTGTGCCAGATGTTCAAGCCTTTGTTCAGGCTCTGGTTAGAATCAAGCCTGTTTACAAACCTTTGACTCCTCCTTGGAGTCTCAATTTAGTTCTTTCAGTTCTTCAGGGGGTTCCGTTTGAACCCTTACATTCCGTTGATATTAAGTTATTATCTTGGAAAGTTTTGTTTTTGGTTGCAATTTCTTCTGCTAGAAGAGTTTCAGAATTATCTGCTCTGCAGTGTTCTCCTCCTTATCTGGTGTTCCATGCAGATAAGGTGGTTTTACGTACTAAACCTGGTTTTCTTCCGAAAGTTGTTTCTAACAAAAACATTAACCAGGAGATAGTCGTGCCTTCTTTGTGTCCGAATCCAGTTTCAAAGAAGGAACGTTTGTTGCACAATTTGGATGTTGTTCGTGCTCTAAAATTCTATTTAGATGCTACAAAGGATTTTAGACAAACATCTTCCTTGTTTGTTGTTTATTCTGGTAAAAGGAGAGGTCAAAAAGCAACTTCTACCTCTCTCTCTTTTTGGATTAAAAGCATCATCAGATTGGCTTATGAGACTGCCGGACGGCAGCCTCCTGAAAGAATCACAGCTCATTCCACTAGGGCTGTGGCTTCCACATGGGCCTTCAAGAACGAGGCTTCTGTTGATCAGATATGTAAGGCAGCGACTTGGTCTTCACTGCACACTTTTACTAAATTTTACAAGTTTGATACTTTTGCTTCTTCTGGGGCTATTTTTGGGAGAAAGGTTTTGCAAGCCGTGGTGCCTTCCATCTAGGTGACCTGATTTGCTCCCTCCCTTCATCCGTGTCCTAAAGCTTTGGTATTGGTTCCCACAAGTAAGGATGACGCCGTGGACCGGACACACCTATGTTGGAGAAAACAGAATTTATGTTTACCTGATAAATTACTTTCTCCAACGGTGTGTCCGGTCTACGGCCCGCCCTGGTTTTTTAATCAGGTCTGATAATTTATTTTCTTTAACTACAGTCACCACGGTATCATATGGTTTCTCCTATGCAAATATTCCTCCTTTACGTCGGTCGAATGACTGGGGAAGGCGGAGCCTAGGAGGGATCATGTGACCAGCTTTGCTGGGCTCTTTGCCATTTCCTGTTGGGGAGGAGAATATCCCACAAGTAAGGATGACGCCGTGGACCGGACACACCGTTGGAGAAAGTAATTTATCAGGTAAACATAAATTCTGTAATTTTTTCTTCCTTGAAAAATGTAACGGATTGAATAAGTTATGTGTTTCCTTTCTCTTTCCCTTTGTTTGTATTGTCTATTTAAAACTATGAACTTCATATAGGCATCCCATAACAGATGTAATTCAATATAAATATCAACCAATGAATGAAATGATGTACATTTTATGGCTACTAGACAAAATACTGAATAATACGTATTTTCACATTGTTTTAAGCCCTGAAAATCTCATTTAAATAACCTTGATGAATGTTATATGCTATAACATGTTGTGCTCTTAAAGGGACATGAAACACATTTTTTTTCTTTCATGATATAGAAAGAGCATGCAATTTTAAACAACTTTCTTATTTACTTCTCTTATCTAATTTGTTTTATTCTCTTGATATTCCTTGCTGAAAAGCATATCTAGATAGGCTTAGTAGCTGCTGATTGGTTGTTGCACTTAGAAGCCTCATGTGATTGGCTCACCCATGTGCATTGCTTTTTCTTCAACTAAGAATATCTAAAAAATGAAGCAAAATAAATAATAGAAGTAAATTGGATTGTTGTTTAAATTTGTATTCTCTTTCTGAATCATGAAAGAAAAATTTTGGGTTTAGTGTCCCTTTAAGTTATCATAGATCCATTGTCAGAAGAACACTGAAGATATAATTGATGTGTTTTTGTTTCTGCCCAGGAAAAGAGAGCTGCTTTGAAAGGATAGTAACCAGGTTTGGAAAGAAGGTTACATATGTAGTCATTGGAGATGGCAGGGATGAAGAAATGGCTGCTAAACAGGTACGGTGGCAGTAATTATGGTCTGTTTAAAGATTGTAAGAATAAGATACTCCCAGCACCTTAATTAATAGGTGTAGTCCAAACTGTGTTGTTTAATATAGTTGACATTAATCTGCATTACAAAACAATAGACTGTACAATATAGGTAAAATATTCATAGGCCTAATCCCAGTCATTTTACTTGAGGAAAAAAACAAAAACTAGAAACAACCCCAACATACAGGGGTGCAATACATCTTTATTGTGATCCGTAGCATAGACTTCCATAAGATGGTAGGGATCGTATGAAATACTACTATCATCACCAGTTGAATTAATAAATATGACATCCCAGCTTCATATTAGTAAGTAGAATTTCTAAATAGAATTATCAGTACGGTCTTTTAGTTCAAACAGACAGGAAACCCAATTTTTTTTCTTTTATGATTTTAATCAACTTTCCAATTTACTTCTTTTATCTAGTTTTTGTTCTCTTGGTATCGTCTGTTAGAAAGCACACCTAGGTAGGCTCAGGAGTTTCTTAGTGGTGGCTGAATATATATTTCTCATGTTATTGGCTTACCCAATGTTTGGCTAGCTCCCAGTAGTGCATTGCTGCTCCTTTAACAAAAAAAAAATGACGCAAATTAGATAATAGAAGTAATTTGGAAAGTTGTTTAAAATTTGTATTCCCTATGTGAATCATGAAAAAAAAATTGTTTCAGGTCCCTTTCAGATTCAATAAACAATGTTTGTCATATAACTATATTATATTTCTTTACATACCTGGATAGAGGGTGTGTGCTGATTTGCTGCCAAAACATGCAACAAAGCATTATGAATGTTTTATTTTGTAAAACAGAAGCTCACTTGAATTCACAGTTCACCCATAGCTTAGCTCCACCAGAAATATGCCAAGTAAAATGGATGAACTAACTGTTATACTATAAAACCAGCTGTTTCACTTGTGCTATCTCATATATTCACATAGACCATCTCCAGTAAGGTAGTGTAGATTGATATTATGCAGGGGTACAAGACCTAGCCGGCACTGTACAGCCGGCACTGTACAAAGACTGCCTGGCACTTGTTACATGCAGATTTTAGTGAATACCTTTTCTTTGATACAGGTGGTGAGAGTCCATGATCCATTACTCCCGGGAATTGATCTGTCCTGCCAGTAGGAGTAGGCAAAGATTCCCAAGCTACAATAGCTCTATAAAACCCCCTCCCACTTCACTAGTACCTTAGTCTTGTCTTTGCCTTCGCTGCATAGGATTCTTCGATAAGAGGGGTTTTCAGACTGAGTTAAGACCCTGTCACAGAGATGAGTATGGATTGTGTCTCATTTTTAACTTTGTTGGAAATCAGTCACAAGCCTTCCACTGGTGTTGCAGGGACACATCCTTTGCCTCACCCTGTTTGTTCTTCAGTATGCTCCTATTCCATATCCTCTACTGATATGTTTCAGCACTGGTTTGGCTTCTACTGGTTTATATTTTACTGACACACTATTAGCCTTCTTGGGTATTTTACAGAATTTCTATTTTTAATTATTCCCCTTTAAATTTTAAACTGTGATTTTTACTTTTTTTTATTTAGCAGTTTTTCTCTTAAGTGTATCCAGTCCACGGATCATCCATTACTTGTGGGATATTCTCCTTCCCAACAGGAAGTTGCAAGAGGATCACCCACAGCAGAGCTGCTATATAGCTCCTCCGCTAACTGTCATATCCAGTCATTCTCTTGCAAGCCTCAACCAAGATGGAGGTCGTAAGAGGAGTGTGGTGTTTTATACTTAGTTTATTCTTCAATCAAAAGTTTGTTATTTTTAAATGGTGCCGGAGTGTACTGTTTATCTCAGGCAGTATTTAGAAGAAGAATCTGCCTGCGTTTTCTATGATCTTAGCAGAAGTAACTAAGATCCATGGCTGTTCTCACATATTCTGAGGAGTGAGGTAACTTCAGAGAGGGAATGGCGTGCAGGTTTTTCTGCAATAAGGTATGTGCAGTTAATATTTTTCTAGGGATGGAATTTGCTAGAAAATGCTGCTGATACCGAACTAATGTAAGTAAAGCCTTAAATGCAGTGATAGCGACTGGCATGAGGCTTATTAATAGAGATACATACTCTTATAAAAATGTAATATAAAACGTTTGCTGGCATGTTTAATCGTTTTTATATGTATTTGGTGATAAAACTTATTGGGGCCTAGTTTTTTTCCACATGGCTGGCTTGAATTCTGCCTAGAAACAGTTTCCTTAGGCTTTCCACTGTTGTAATATGAGTGGTAGGGGCCTTTTGTAGTGCTTTTCTGTGTAGCTAAAAATACTGACAGAGACATCCAGCTTCTTCCTGCATGTTCCAGGACTTCTCTAGAGGGCTCAAAAGGCTTCAAAGTCGTTTTTGAGGGAGGTAAAAAGCCACAGTAGACCTGTGGCAGTTGTTGTGACTGTTTGAAAAAACAAACAAAAAAAAAAAACGTTTTTGTCTTTTATTATTCAGTTTTGGGTATTATGGGGTTAATCATCCATTTGCAAGTGGGTGCAATGCTCTGCTAACTTGTTACATACACTGTAAAAATTTCGTTAGTGTAACTGCCTTTTTTCACTGTTATTTCAAATTTTGACAAAATTTGTGTTTCTTAAAGGTGCAGTAACGTTTTTTATATTGCTTGTAAACTTGTTTAAAGTGTTTTCCAAGCTTGCTAGTCTCATTGCTAGTCTGTTTAAACATGTCTGACATAGAGGAAACTACTTGTTCATTATGTTTGAAAGCCATGGTGGAGCCCCATAGGAGAATGTGTACTAAATATATTGATTTCACCTTAAACAGTAAAGATCAGTCTTTAACTATAAAAGAAATATCACCAGAAGATTCTGACGAGGGGGAAGTTATGCCGACTAACTCTCCCCACGTGTCAGACCCTTCGCCTCCCGCTCAGGGGATGCACGCTAATATGGCGCCAATTACATCAGGGACGCCCATAGCGATTACCTTGCAGGACATGGCTGCAATCATGAATAATACCCTGTCAGAGGTATTATCCAGGTTGCCTGAATTAAGAGGCAAGCGATTGCTCTGGGGTTAGGAGAAATACAGAGCTCGCAGATGCTGTAAGGGCCATGTCTGATACTGCGTCACAATATGCAGATCATGAGGACGGAGAGCTTCAGTCTGTGGGTGACATCTCTGATTCGGGGAAACCTGATTCAGAGATTTCTAATTTTAAATTTAAGCTTGAGAACCTCCGTGTGTTGCTTGGGGAGGTATTAGCTGCTCTGAATGACTGTAACACAGTTGCAGTACCAGAGAAATTGTGTAGTCTGTATAAATACTATGCGGTACCGGTGTGTACTGATGTTTTTCCTATACCTAAAAGGCTTACAGAAATTATTAGCAAGGAGTGGGATAGACCGGGTGTGCCTTTTTCCCCACCTCCTATATTTAGAAAAATGTTTCCAATAGACGCCACTACACGGGACTTATGGCAGACGGTCCCTAAGGTGGAGGGAGCAGTTTCTACTTTAGCAAAGCGTACCACTATCCCGGTTGAGGACAGTTGTGCTTTTTCAGATCCAATGGATAAAAAATTGGAGGGTTACCTTAAGAAAATGTTTATTCAACAAGGTTTTATTTTACAGCCCCTTGCATGCATTGCGCCTGTCACGGGCGCGGCGGCATTCTGGTTTGAGGCCCTGGAAAAGGCCATCCATACAGCTCCATTGACTGAAATTATTGACAAGCTTAGAACACTTAAGCTAGCTAACTCATTTGTTTCTGATGCCATTGTTCATTTGACTAAACTAACGGCTAAGAATTCCGGATTCGCCATCCAGGCGCGTAGGGCGCTATGGCTTAAATCCTGGTCAGCTGACGTGACTTCAAAGTCTAAATTACTCAACATTCCTTTCAAGGGACAGACCTTATTCGGGCCTGGTTTGAAGGAAATTATTGCTGACATTACTGGAGGTAAGGGTCACACCCTTCCTCAGGACAGGGCCAAAGCAAAGGCCAAACAGTCTAATTTTCATGCCTTTCGAAATTTCAAGGCAGGTGCAGCATCAACTTCCTCCGCTTCAAAACAAGATGGAACTTTTGCTCAATCTAAGCAGGCCTGGAAACCTAACCAGTCCTGGAACAAAGGCAAGCAGGCCAGAAAGCCTGCTGCTGCCTCTAAGACAGCATGAAGGAACGGCCCCCTATGCGGTGACAGATCTAGTAGGGGGCAGACTTTCTCTCTTCGCCCAGGCGTGGGCAAGAGATGTTCAGGATCCCTGGGCGTTGGAGATCATATCTCAGGGATATCTTCTGGACTTCAAAGCTTCCCCTCCACAAGGGAGATTTCATCTTTCAAGGCTATCTGCAAATCAGATAAAGAAAGAGGCATTCCTACGCTGTGTGCAAGATCTCCTAGTTATGGGAGTGATCCATCCAGTTCCGCGGACAGAACAAGGACAGGGTTTTTAGTCGAATCTGTTTGTGGTTCCCAAAAAAGAGGGAACCTTCAGACCAATTTTGGATCTAAAGATCTTAAACAAATTCCTCAGAGTTCCATCTTTCAAAATGGAAACTATTCGGACCATCCTACCCATGATCCAAGAAGGTCAGTACATGACCACAGTGGACTTAAAGGATGCCTTTCCTTCACATACCGATTCACAAGGATCATCATCGGTTTCTAAGGTTTGCCTTTCTAGACAGGCATTACCAATTTGTAGCTCTTCCCTTCGGGTTGGCTACAGCCCCGAGAATCTTTACAAAGGTTCTGGGCTCACTTCTGGCGGTTCTAAGACCGCGAGGCATAGCGGTGGCTCTGTATCTAGACGACATCCTGATACAGGCGTCAAGCTTTCAAGTTGCCAAGTCTCATACAGAGATAGTTCTGGCATTTCTGAGGTCGCACGGGTGGAAAGTGAACGAGGAAAAGAGTTCTCTATCCCCATTCACAAGAGTCTCCTTCTTAGGGACTCTGATAGATTCTATAGAAATGAAAATTTACCTGACGGAGTCCAGGTTATCAAAACTTCTAAATGCTTGCCGTGTTCTTCACTCCATTCCGCGCCCTTCGGTAGCTCAGTGTATGGAGGTAATCAGCTTAATGGTAGCGGCAATGGACATAGTGCCATTTGCGCGCCTTCATCTCAGACCGCTGCAATTATGCATGCTGAGTCAGTGGAATGGGGATTACACAGATTTGTCCCCTCTGCTAAATCTGGATCAAGAGACCAGAGATTCTCTTCTCTGGTGGTTGTCTCGGGTACACCTGTCCAAGGGTATGACCTTTCGCAGGCCAGATTGGACAATTGTAACAACAGATGCCAGCCTTCTAGGTTGGGGTGCAGTCTGGAATTCCCTGAAGGCACAGGGATCGTGGACTCAGGAGGAGAAACTCCTTCCAATAAATATTCTGGAGTTAAGAGCGATATTCAATGCTCTTCTGGCTTGGCCTCAGTTAGCAACACTGAGGTTCATCAGATTTCAGTCGGACAACATCACGACTGTGGCTTACATCAACCATCAAGGGGGAACCAGGAGTTCCCTAGCGATGTTAGAAGTCTCAAAAATAATTCGCTGGGCAGAGTACCACTCTTGCCACCTGTCAGCAATCCATATCCCAGGCGTGGAGAACTGGGAGGCGGATTTTCTAAGTCGTCAGACTTTCCATCCGGGGGAGTGGGAACTCCATCCGGAGGTGTTTGCTCAGTTGATTCATCGTTGGGGCAAACCAGAGTTGGATCTCATGGCGTCTCGCCAGAACGCCAAGCTTCCTTGTTACGGATCCAGGTCCAGGGACCCAGAAGCGACGCTGATAGATGCTCTAGCAGCGCCTTGGTTCTTCAACCTGGCTTATGTGTTTCCACCGTTTCCTCTGCTCCCTCGACTGATTGCCAAAATCAAACAGGAGAGAGCATCAGTGATTCTGATAGCACCTGCGTTGCCACGCAGGACTTGGTATGCAGACCTAGTGGACATGTCATCCTTTCCACCATGGACTCTGCCTCTAAGACAGGACCTTCTGATACAAGGTCCTTTCAATCATCCAAATCTAATTTCTCTGAGACTGACTGCATGGAGATTGAACGCTTGATTCTATCAAAGCGTGGCTTCTCCGAGTCAGTCATTGATACTTTAATACAGGCACGAAAGCCTGTTACCAGGAAAATCTACCACAAGATATGGAGTAAATATCTTTATTGGTGTGAATCCAACAATTACTCATGGAGTAAGGTTAGGATTCCTAGAATATTGTCTTTTCTCCAAGAGGGCTTGGACAAAGGATTATCAGCTAGTTCCTTAAAGGGACAGATTTCTGCTCTGTCCTTTTGCACAAGCGTCTGGCAGAGGTTCCAGACGTCCAGGCATTTTGCCAGGCTTTGGTTAGAATTAAGCCTGTGTTTAAACCTGTTGCTCCCCCGTGGAGCTTAAACTTGGTTCTTAAGGTTCTTCAAGGAGTTCCGTTTGAACCCCTTCATTCCATTGATATTAAACTTTTATCTTGGAAAGTTCTGTTTTTGATGGGTATTTCCTCGGCTCGGAGAGTCTCTGAGCTATCTGCCTTACAATGTGATTCTCCTTATCTGATTTTTCATGCAGATAAGGTAGTTCTGCGTACCAAACCTGGGTTTTTACCTAAGGTGGTTTCTAACAAGAATATCAATCAAGAGATTGTTGTTCCATCGTTGTGCTCTAATCCTTCTTCAAAGAAGGAACGTCTTTTACATAATCTGGACGTAGTCCGTGCCTTGAAGTTTTACTTACAAGCTACTAAAGATTTTCGTCAAACATCTTCCCTGTTTGTCGTTTACTCTGGACAGAGGAGAGGTCAAAAAGCTTCGGCAACCTCTCTTTCCTTTTGGCTTCGGAGCGTAATACGCCTAGCCTATGAGACTGCTGGACAGCAGCCCCCTGAAAGGATTACAGCTCATTCTACTAGAGCTGTGGCTTCCACCTGGGCCTTCAAAAATGAGGCCTCTGTTGAACAGATTTGCAAGGCTGCGACTTGGTCTTCGCTTCACACTTTTTCAAAATTTTACAAATTTGATACTTTTGCTTCTTCGGAGGCTGTGTTTGGGAGAAAGGTTCTTCAGGCAGTGGTTCCTTCCGCTTAATCCTGCCTTGTCCCTCCCATCATCCGTGTACTTTAGCTTTGGTATTGGTATCCCACAAGTAATGGATGATCCGTGGACTGGATACACTTAACAAGAGAAAACATAATTTATGCTTACCTGATAAATTTATTTCTCTTGTAGTGTATCCAGTCCACGGCCCGCCCTGTCCTTTTAAGGCAGGTCTAAATTTTAATTAAACTACAGTCACCACTGCACCCTATGGTTTCTCCTTTCTCTGTTTGTTTTCGGTCGAATGACTGGATATGACAGTTAGGGGAGGAGCTATATAGCAGCTCTGCTGTGGGTGATCCTCTTGCAACTTCCTGTTGGGAAGGAGAATATCCCACAAGTAATGGATAATCCGTGGACTGGATACACTACAAGAGAAATAAATTTATCAGGTAAGCATAAATTGTTTTTCTCGCAGCCTTCAGTTTTGCACACGTCTGTCAGGTTTATTTTTGCAAATGTCGGCCTTCATGGTTTGTGTGCATCGGCTTATACTTCCTTTTGTTTGTGTGTCAGGTTTTTTCTCGCGTCTGCATGCTTCAGGTTAGCACACGTACTCCTCAGGATTGCGCACATCAAGTTTTGTCGTGCGTTTCTCCTTTATCTTTCGGGTTTTGCACACGCTCACTTCTGTTTGTGCGTTATTCTGTCATCAGATGTGAAGTTTGTTTGTCTCCTTCTGCATGTTTAGCGCACCTGACCTAGTAAGTCTTTTATTTATGCGTTTTGTAGTTTGCTGTTATAATGAAGCCTTTTGATTCTGTCACTAAAATCTTCTTAGAAGCTTGGCCCTCTGAACACTTTCCTACAATTGTTAAGTGTTTTTACTTAAGCAATCTCTTCTCTAGCATATTTATGTATAACCTGCCTTAATGTTTTAATGCATTCAGTTCTAATGCTGCTCTTGCTTCTATGGGTATAACTGCTCCCTCTGCTTGTTCTTTACAGGGAATTGCAGCTTATTTCTCACCGTTTATGAAGAATTTTATTTGTTCTATGGTGTCTGAAATTTTGTTTAAAGTTAAAGGAATACTGAACTCAAATTGTTTCTTTTGTGATTAGATAGAGCATGCAATTTTAAGCAACTTTCTAATTTACTCCTATTAATTTTTTCTTCGTTCTCTTGGTATCTTTATTTGAAAAAGCAGGAATGTAAGCTTACGAGGCGGCCCATCTTTGGTTCAGCACCTGGGTAGAACTTGCTGATTGGTTTGCTAAATGCAGTCACCAATCAGCAAGCACTATCTATGGTGCTGAACCAAAAATGTGACGGCTTGTAAGCTTATATTCCTCCTTTTTCAAATAAAGATACCAAGAGAATGAAGACAAATTGATAATAAGAGTAAATTAAAAAGCTGCTTAAAATTGTTTTCTCCATCTGAATCATGAAAGAAAACATTTGGGTTCAGTATCTCTTTAACATATTCGTTCTCTTTTAAAGGTGATTTTGCTTACCTTAACGATCCGAAGGTGACTGAGGATAAAACTGCTAATAGTTTAGATGATATCTTTAAACCTTTGGTTTTTCCTGTTCCTAAAGCTGTTTCTGAGAGAGTTTCTAGGAAGTGGTCTAAGCCAGGTAATCCCTTCAATCCTTCTGCAAGGTTTAAGAAATTGTATCCCTTACCTGGTTCTAATATTGATCTTTGGGAAACTGTCCCTAAGGTAGATGGGGCTATTTCTACTCTGGCGTAAGCATACTACTATTCCTCTGGCAGATAGTACCTCTTTTAAGGACTATTTAGATAGGAAATTAGAATCCTTTCATAGAAGGGCCTTTTTGCAAGCAGGTTAATTATTTAGGCCAGCTATTTCTATTGTGGCTGCTGCTTCTATTTGGTTAAATAGTCTTTCTGAGCAGTTTTCTGATGTTTCTGCTAGTGAAGATTTTTTTATTCTATCATTCCAAAGGTCAATATTAATACTTACTATGCCTAAATAACTTCAATTTCCAAACCCTAATTTGCATATACCAATCACAGTGGGTAACCTTGGTTCTCTGCTTTACAAATCCTGCGCTCACGTGACTTGGTTGAAATAGCAGACGCAGCCTAAACGGCAACACACAGGGAGCGACGGAGCACATTTTGTAATAGTATTTGTCACCCCTAGATAAAGATAATAATAATAAAGTTATATTAACAACGCTGGATATGGGTGTAAAGTTTATATATCCTTTTGTGCAAGCATGTTAGAGATGGGTCCTCCAAAGTCCTTTCGTGCAAGCGTAAAACTGAGGCCTACAATTTTAGGAAAATATTGGTCATTTGCCATCATCAATATGCTAATTTTGAGCGCTGTGTTTGGGCAATGTCTTATGTTTTAGACACAACCATTTTATGGGAAGGATTGTATGAGGCAAGATAATAAAAATTGCATATGTTTATCAAGATAGTTGTGTTTCCTAGCATAAGTGTAAACTGCAGATTATTAGATGCGGTTTGAAAATTATTTTTTTATATCAACGTTTTTGTAAACTTTTGTATTTCTTTAATTCTGCTAAAATCTGCAAATTTATTTATTTGTAATGTTGTATGTGGCATTATTAAGATTAATGCAAAATGTATGTATTTAGCAGTTCTTTCTAGAAGAGGTTTATGGTTAAAATTTTGGTCTGCAGATATGGTTTCTAAATTGAGAATTTCTTTCCTAAAATACGGTGAATCCACAAAATCAGCAATTACTGTTGGGAATATCACTCCTGGCCAGCAGGAGGAGGCAAAGAGCACCAAATGCAAAGCTTATTAATGTCACTTCGCTTCCCACAATCCCCAGTCATTCTCTTTGCCTTCGTTGCAAGGAGGAGGTGAAGTTTTTGGTGTCTGACGACTCTCACTTTAATCAAGATTTTATTATTTTACAGCCAGAGTAGGTTTGCTCTGATCTTTCCGAATTGGGTTTAGCCTTACTCCACGTTAGTCTCTTCAGTAGGGCAGTGGTGGCTTTGAAGCAGTTAGGAACTTGTGAGGTGGGACTCACTGCATTTTTCTAACATGTTGCTGCTCTTGTATAGAACGCCAGAGTAGGTTTGCTCTGATCTTTCTGTTTCCACAGGTCTCTGTGAGGAGTGGCATCCTCTCATGCCGGGTGAGCTGTCCTCCTGCCGGGCAGTTGAAGGTGCAGGTAATTGCCATTTTTTGTTTTCTTCTGGGAAGAACTCTGGCACTAAAAAGTTTAGTCTGCACCTAAAATGGGACATTCCTGAGTTCAGGATTTATATGGCAGGGAAGCAGGCACTGTGAAAGAATTAGATAGATTGTTCTACTTAATTATTCTAGAATCTCTGGTGGCTTAGTAAACTTCTCTATGAATCCGGTTTATGAATATTTTGACACCGGTCCGGATGAGGATTGTTTGCCTTTATTATTTTAGCCGCTCTAAATTAGCTACGCTTAATGGTCTGTTATGGCCGCCGGGACCACCTCTAGCATGTTAAGGAGAGGGGAACCCTTTCTGAGGCGACAGTCTATGTTAAAATCACAGTTTTCACTTTTCATTGCGCAGCTTATAGCAGCTTCCGGTGATTTCCTCGGCATCAATCGGAGAGACATCCTGGGAGGTCCAGAGCTGTCGCAAGCAGCAGAGGGGGCAGGTAGGCGTCTCTGCTTTACCGCTGTGGTGTAGAGGTCTGGCAGAAACCGTTGTTAGAGGTTTTGTAAAGAGGGAACTTTCCTTCCAAATATTTTATAAAGGGTTTTCAATTTGGTCAGTTCTTACTTTTTGTTTTTCAAGTCGCTCTATATCCGTATTAAGGATTTTTGATCACTTTTGGGAATTAATATTTTAAAGGAACAGTGTTAAAAGAAACAATTTTTTTTTTTAATTTTTTTTAATTCTTTTACTTGCAATATATGGACCAAGAGTTTGTGCCTTCTGTTGTATGCAAGCTTTGTTTCAATAACCAAGTGGAACCTCCTTTGCCCTTTTGTTCTTCATGTATTGAAAGGACTCTAATGTATAAAGAGAGACTTTGATTCTGAGCCACCATTCTCTCAGGTTGATGCTGTTCAGGTAATACCACAGTTTTCTCCTCAAACGTCCCAAACTTTATTGTCATCTCATGCAGTGCCCTGCGGTTCCTCTCAATCTCCTGGAGGAGTTTATTTGCCAGCAAACATTGCTGCCCAGGTATCTTCTGCGGTATCTGAGGCATTAGCTGCCATTCCCATGCTTCAGGAAAGTCGCAAGAGGAAATTTAAAGATTCAGTTAGTAAAGTTTCTGATCCAGTTCCGGCTAACTAAGTTGCTCTTTCTCAGAAGTCTGAGGAGGAACATACGTCAGTAGCCTCTGAGGGTGAAATCTCAGACCGTATAATTCCTTCTTCTGATGCTGAAGTGGTATCCTTCAGATTTAAGCTTGAACACCGCCATGTGTTGTTAAAGGAGGTTTTGGCTACTCTGGACGACTCTGATAATATTGTTCTTGTCAATCCTAAGAAAGCTAGTAAACTAAATAAATACTTTGATGTTCCGCTGTGGAGGTGTTTCCTGTACCAGACGGTGTTAGAGATTATTCCACGGGTATGGGAGAGACCTGGGATCCCTTTTACCCCATCTCCGATTTTTAAAAAGATGTTTCCGGTGGCTGACTCCATTAATGAGTCGTGGCAGACGGTGCCCAAAGTGGAAGGGGTGATTTCTACTTTGGCTAAGAGAACTACTATTCCTATAGAGGATAGCTGTTCTTTTAAGTATCCAATAGACAAAAAGCTGAAGGCTTTTTTGAAAAAGATGTATGTTCATCAAGGTCTCCAATGGCAACCTGCAGTGTGTATTGCCACTGTGACAAGCCTACTGGTTCAATGCATTGTCTGAGTCTCTTTAAGCAGAAACTCCCTTGGAGGAGATCCAAGATAGGATTAAGGCTCTTAAGTTAGCCAATTCCTTTATTACTGACGCTTCTTTACAAGTCATTAAGTTGGGAGCCAAAATATCTGGTTTTGCTGTACTTGCGCGCTGAGCTTTATGGTTGAAATCTTGGTCAGTGGATGTTTCATCTAAGTCCAAGCTTTTGACGATCCCTTATAAGGGTAAGACCTGGTTTGGCAGAAATTATTTCCGATATCACAGGTGGTAAAGGGTCTTTTCTGCTGCAAGATAAGAAAAATAGATTGAAAGGACGTCAAAGTAATTTTCGTTCCTTTCGTAACTTGAGAGATAAGCCTTCATCTTCCAAGCAGGAACAGTCCAAATCTTCTTGGAAACCCAATCAGTCTTAGAACAAGGGGAAGCAATCAAAGAAACCCGCAGCTGATTCCAAATCAGCATGAAGGGTTTGCCCCAGATCCGGAATCGGATCAAGTGGCGGGCAGACTTGCTCAGTTCTCTCAATTATGGATACGTGATGTCCCAGACCCTTGGGCTGTGGACATCGTATCCCAGGGTTAGAAATTAGAGTTCAAGACTTTTCATTCCACCTCTCAAGATTATCTGCAGACCAGATAAAGAGAGGCGTTCTTGAAATGTGTTCAGGACCTTTCCGACCTGGGAGTGATAGTTCCAGTTCAGGAACAGGGTATAGCGTTCTATTCCAATCTGTTTGTGGTTCCCAAAAAAGAGGGAACTTTCCGACTGATTCTAGACTTGAAGTGTCTAAACAAGTTTCTCAAAGTACCGTCCTTCAAGATGGAAACCATACGTTTCATTCTTCCCTTGGTTCAAGAGGGTCAGTTCATGACGACCATAGACCTGAAGGATGCGTACCTTCATGTTCCCATTCACAGGGATCATCACAAGTTTCTGAAATTTGCCTTTCTGGACAAACACTTTCAGTTTGTAGCTCTTCCGTTTTGTCTTGCCACGGCTCCCAGAATTTTCTCAAAGGTTCTGGGGGCTCTATTGGCAGTGATCCGGTCTTGGGGAATTGCAGTGGCGCCCTATCTGGACAACATTCTGGTTCAGGCGCCATATTTTCAACAAGCAAACTCTCATACAGAGATCTTGTTGTCTTTTCTACTTTCCCACGGATGAAAAGTGAATCTGGGAAAGAGTTCCCTTGTTCCAGCTACAAGGGTAGTGTTCTTAGAAACCATTATAGATTCTCTATCAATGAAAATATTTCTGGCAGAGGTCAGAAAAGCCAAGATTCTTTCCTCTTGCCCCTTTCTACAGTCTGCTGTTCGGCCATCCGTGGCTCAATGTATGGAGGTAATTAGTCTGATGGTTGCGTCCATGGACGTCATTTCATTTGCTCGGTTCCATTTGAGAGCTCTGCAGTCATGCATGCTCAGACAATGGAACGGGGTCTATGCGGATCTGTCTGAGGATAGATTTGGATCAGTTGACAAGAGTCTCTCTCCCGTGGTGGCTGTCTCAGGAACATCTCTCTCAGGGAACGTGTTTTCGGAGACCTTCCTGGGTGAATGTGACCACGGATGCCAGCTTGCTGGGCTGGGGAGCAGTCTGGGACTCGGGAGGAGTCAGCTCTCCCCATAAACATCTTGGAGTTGAGAGCGATCTTCAATGCTCTGATGGCTTGGCCTCAGTTAGCTTTACCCCTGTTTATCAGGTTCCAGTCGGACAACATAACATCAGTGACTTACATCAACCACCAAGGAGGAACTCTGAGTTCTTTAGCCATGAAAGCTGTGGCTCGGATTATTCAGTGGGCCGGAACCTCACAGTTGCTGTCTATCTGCCATCCACATTCCAGGAGTGGACAATTGGGAAGCGGTTTTTCTGAGCAGACAGACTTTTCATCCTGGGGAGTGGGAGCTTCATCCTGAGGTGTTCTCCAGTTTGATCCTCAAATGGGGGGTGCCGGAGCTGGATCTGATGACGTCTCGGCATAATGCCAAGCTCCCGAGGTACG
Organism: Bombina bombina; assembly: GCF_027579735.1. Taxonomy (NCBI): domain Eukaryota; kingdom Metazoa; phylum Chordata; class Amphibia; order Anura; family Bombinatoridae; genus Bombina; species Bombina bombina. The sequence continues at coordinate 566,363,998 of NC_069501.1, forward strand.
GTTCGAGGTCGAGGGATCCTCATGTTGCTCTGATAGATGCTCTGGTGGTCCCTTGGAAATTCAGGTTGGCATACCTGTTTCCTCTGTTCGCTCTCCTTCCACGAGTCATTGCTCGTATCAAGCAGGAGAGAGCGTCAGTGATTTTCATAGCCCCTGCATGGCCTTGCAGGATCTGGTATGCGGACCTAGTGGAGATATCGTCTCTTCCACCTTGGAGACTGCCTCTGAGGAAGGACCTTCTACGTCAGGGCTCCTTCCTTCATCCAAATCTTGTTTCTCTGAAGCTGACTGCTTGGAGATTGAACGCTTAGTTCTGTCTAAGCGTGGGTTTTCTGAGACTCTGATTCAGGCTCGCAAGCCTGTTACTAGAAAGATTTACAGTACCATAAGATATGGAATAAATATCTTTATTGGTGTGAATCCAAAGGCTACTCTTGGAGTAGGGTCAGGATTCCTAGGATTTTGGCGTTTTTCCAGGAAGGTCTGGAGAAGGGTTTGTCGGCAAGTTTTGCAACAGGCTTGGTTTGAGCCAATGCATTCCATAGATATTAAGTTGTTATCTTGGAAGGTTTTTTTTCTTGTTTCTATATCTTCTGCTCGGAGAGTTTTGGAACTCTCAGCTTTGCAGTATGATTCACCTTATCTTATCTTTCATGCTGATAAGGTGGTTCTTCGTACTAAGTTAGGTTTCCTTCCTAAAGTTGTTTTGAATAGAAATATTAATTAGGAAATTGTTGTTCCTTCTCTTTGTCCTAATCCTTCTTGTCATAAGGAGTGTTTGTTACACAACCTGGATGTTGTGCGTGCCCTGAAATTCTACCTACAGGCGACTAAGGATTTTCGCCAGTCTTCTGCCCTGTTTGTTTTACTCTGGAATCTGTATAATTTGTTTGGCCTATGAGACTGCTGGTCAGCAGCCTCCTGAGAGAATTACAGCTCATTCCACTAGGGCTGTCTCTTCTTCTTGGGCTTTCAAGAATGAAGCTTCTGTGGAACAAATTTGCAAGGCTGCAACTTGGTCTTCTCTGCATACTTTTTCCAAAATTTTCAAATTCAATACTTTTGCCTTGGTTAAGGAAGGTTCTTCAAGCAGTGGTGCCTTCTGTTTATGTTACCTGTCTTGCCCCTCCCTAATCATCTGTGTCCTCTAGATTGGGTATTGGTTCCCAACAGTAATTGATGATGCCGTGGACTCACCATATCATAATAAAGAAAAGAAAATTTATGCTTACTTGATAAATTACTTTCTTTCTGGATATGGTGAGTCCAAGGCCCGCCCTTTTTTATGTTTTTTAAAAAAAACTGAGGCACCTCTACACCTTGTGTTGCTTCTTTTTCTCCATATACCTTTGGTCAAATGACTGGGGGTTATGGGAAGGGAAGTGATACTTAACAGCTTTGCTGTAGTGCCCTTTGCCGCCTCCTGCTGGCCAGGAGTGATATTCCCAACAGTAATTGATGATGCCGTGGACTCACTATATCCGGAAAGAAAGAAATTTATCAGGTAAGCATAAATTTTGTTTTATGCTTACCTGATAAATTAATTTCTTTCATGTTGGTGAGAGTCCACAAAACCCCACCCTGTTTATTTTTTTAGTGTTTATTTTTTTGTTTGCACATCTTTTTTTTCCCTGCTCCTATTTTTTTGCTCTTATTAGTTTTTCCTACCGCTTTTGCTTGGCTATACATTATATACTAAGGTTCCAGTGAGGTGGGAGGAGTTTTATAGAGCTCTTGGGGTTTGGGAATCTTTACCTCATGTTAGTGGCAGGGAATACTAATTCCCAAGAGTAATGGATCGTGGTCTCTCACCATCAAGGAAGAAATTAATGTATCGGGTAAACATAATTTATGTGTTTTTGGTTGGGTTTTTTTTTGTATATCTGTTCATTCATCTTTGTATTTCTTGAAATACTCGGTATTAAGATTTTCTTCTAAAGCTCATAGTTCTTCAGCTTTCTGCCACAAGATATATGAAATAGTTTTTTAATTATTTATTGGTTTTCTCCCTTTTTTTTGGTTCTTTTAGCACAACATGCCCTTCTGGAGAATTACAAACCACAATGACCTCATTTCTCTTCATCAAGCTTTGGAGTTGGACTTTTTGTGAAATACTCATTGAATGGACATTGGATGGACTTGTAAAAAGTTAAGAAGACTGGTAAATCTGCCTTAAGGTCCCTGAAATATCCAACTACAACTTCACATCTAAGAGATATGTGTCTATACACAATTGGATCAAAGAGACATACTTAAAGTTTCAGATCTTCTGACAAATGACCGCTCAGGTTCCACCCTTCTTTCCAAGTTACTGCTAGATGCCCTGCTTCTAGAGTTCACCTACCTCTTCAGGTTCAAGCAAGATGTTTATTCACCTGTTAAGACCCTACTTCAAGATCTCATCAACCTTTTCATTCTCCATCAAGGAACATACATGAATTGAAAATGTTTTAGGATTATCTATTTAAGACTGCACCTTTAGTTTCATTAGATGCATATTTTCACGATTATTGTCTACATTAGGAATTGAAGAAAACCGTTTCTTCTAATCTTGCAAAGAAAAAGATACTATGTGCATTCATCAATTAAGTAACACTAAGGTGGGATGCTTAAAGTGCCCTATATTTACCTTTTTTATATACAAAAACCCAGTGGTATACCCTACCAAGAACTAAACCTGTTGCATCCTATCAAGAATGAAGTAGCCAAATCTTTTAACAAATTAATGGAATTCATAAGCATCAGGCTGGCCACTGTTACTTCTCAAGTTTATATCAGAGGCTACATCCTTTATGGAAATGTACATATTTCTGGTATTTTTAACAATATCACAGCCCAATTGGGTTTGCTTCTATTGATGTGTTTGCTGCATTACCATTCTGGAATTCTTACTGAAATACCTCTATGGGAGCAAATTGCTCCTGCCATTATTTCACCTTGGATGACAGTAACTTATTAAAAAAAAAAAAAAAAAAAAATATTTTTAGTTTGATTCTGTGTCATTTTTTAGTCCTCCTCATGAAAATAAAACACATTTTAGAAATTTGAGTTTGAATACATTTTCAGTATTTGATCTATGGTTAAAAATGAATAGTTGTATGTTTTGATCTAAAAACAAGTGTATAGTATTATAGGAAAAACCATAAGGTTCCAAATATTTGAAGTTGTTACATCCTTTATGAAAATGCCACAGTATTTACATATTAGTTAAAGGGACAGTAAACCTAAAATATAATGTTATATAATTCTGCACATAGTGCAGAATTATATAACATTATATTAGTGCTATCGTTATAAAACGTAATATTCCCTTTTAATCTTTTATAAATATGACAGTTTCTCAGACCCGCTCTCTGTACTCTGCTGAGCGGGTCTGTTTTTATTCCACAGCGCATCGGGCCAGCTGTATAGTCACAGACAGAGCAGGAGCGAGCTGCACTTAGTGTTATGGCGCGGTCGGGCCGGGCTATGACTATACAGCTGGCCCGATGCGCTGTGGAATAAAAACAGACCCGCTCAGCAGAGTACAAAGAGCGGGTCTGAGAAACTGTCATATTTATAAAAAATTAAAAGGGAATATTACGTTTTATAACGATAGCACTAATATAATGTTATATAATTCTGCACTATGTGCAGAATTATATAACATATTTTAGGTTTACTGACACTTTAATGGTGCTTCCCAGGTAATTAATCAGACTGAAGTCCTGTTCTTTACTTTGTTCAAAATATATTCCAGTGTTTACCTTGTTGTGGTTAACTATCTGTTCTAAATTGGAGAGAATGCATTGTTTTTAATTTGTTTGTTTTTCCTCTGAGTTTGTTTATAGTACATACAGGTTTGAATGATGTTATTCTTATCGTAAGCTGATGTAATGAAGTTAAGTGGATGAGACAAATGTATTAAAAGGACACTAAGCACAAAATACATTTCATGCACCTCCCACTGTGTATGGGTTTTGCCATATTGGAACCTAGGTTTCACTTCAGGTATCTAAAGGAGAGTTGCTTCACTTGTACAAACACATCAGCACTGAAATGTAGTGTAAGCAAGATGGGGAATAACCTCAATACTTTTGCTTATAAAATGTATTTAATGTTTAATGTCCCTTTTTTCATATTTGCCTTTTAAATATTAATTACACAAAGCAACCTATTCAGTTAACACAATTTACGTAATATAGTTGAGTATTCTGGTACAAATGGGGTATATACCTTGTGCCCTTTAGGAGTAGAAGTTCCAAAAAGTCATCAACCTGCATCATCTTCCTTCATAAATCCGTCCTCTTCCTGGCTTCAGGTCTTTTCCTACATGTTTTGCAGTAAGATGATGTGGGCTATAGTTCAGCTTCTGTCTTTTTTACAGGTAAAGAGAGAAAAAATGTACTGCTTTTTATTAAGAATGATGATTTAACTGCTACATTCTTGCATATTGTGTTGCTGGTCATGCAGTGGAACCTCACTTGACTGTTATTTTTGAAGCAGTTACTAAGATACTGGAAGTAGCCTTATAGAGACTATAAAAGCCAAAACTAAACTTGCATGGTTCAGATAGAAACATGCAATTTTAAGAGACTTTTCAATTTACTTGTGTTGTCAAATTGACTTTGTTCTCTTGGTATCTGGTTTATAAAAGTGTACCTAGGAGCCGCAGTGCCCTACTGTGGGCTAGCTGGTGGCTACACACATTTCTGTTGTTATTGGCTCACCAGATGTATTTAGCTAATTCGCAGTGGTGGGTTGCTACTTTGGAGCTGACTTTAACTGTGTGTTTAAACCCCTGTAGTGGCTAAAACCATTTGATTATAGCATTGTATTATTGCATTGTTGCTTCAGAGGGTGATAGTCTAAGAGTATTCACTTGTGGGAATTTCCATCCTGAACACTAGGAGGAGACAAAGAACACCCCAACATACCAGGGTTTTAAATCCCTCTTACTACCTGTGATTACTCAGTTATTTATTTTGCCTCCTTGATAGAGTGAGGAAAGTTTGAATTGCTTATCAACTCAACCGATCCAAGGCCAATTTCCTCCTCTCATTGCCCTATTGCTCAGATGGATAGACAAGGAGTTTTCAGCCAGGATTTTTCCCAGTGGGAAATGTCCACCAATCCCCTGGTCTACAGTGTGTGCTGCACCTTGTGGGATCCATAGCCCTCCCCTGGATAAATGTGGGTTTATTTGCCAATCCCCTGGGTTGTAGAAAGCTGTTAATTGTGACAGGCCCTTGGCATCATGCTTGTACTGCCTAGGATGGGCTTGCCTACTGGAAGCAAGTTGCTGCAGATGAGATAAGCTCAGTGGATGAAGGTGCTGTGAGGTAATTACTTTGCACCTTTATAGCCCTCTGGATAATAATATGAACATGTACACGTGATTCACATAGTCTGTGGACATATATTTATACCTCATGCACCTAATATTAGCAGCAGTTTTTAGCAGTTTTGGGCATGGTGGATTTGATTTAAAATCCCAATTTAAATCATTAGTCAGACCGATTTAAATAATGTTTTTCAGTTTTAGAATAGTACATATTTCATATTATTTTCCCATTTATTTCAGACATTACGGATTTGGCAGGGGCCGACTGACGCCAACCAGGGCCCCTGGGCAAAAGTGTGGCAGGGCCCCCCACCTCCTCTTTGCTCCACCTACCTACCTCCTCTGCTCCTCCTCTACCCAATTGCCCCTCCCACCTCCCTTGCCCCTCTTATCTCATATGCCCCTCCCCATCATGTTTTTAATTGCCATATAAAGACACAGACACACACATAAGCCCACATAGACATACATATTCACCTATACATAACAAGCACACACAGATACATGCATTTTATACTCTGCAGATAGTAAAAAAAAAAGTCATTGGAAACACATTAAGGGAAAAACTATTTTACAGTATACTGTCCCTTTAAATAATAATCTCAGCATATCCATATGAGAGAAAGCCCAGGAAATATATACCACTTCTGGAGTTCTGGCCCCACTCAGTCTCTTGTGCTGTGAACTCAATTGTGAAATCATGTCATTTAGCTAACAGGCATGTGAGAGGGGACAGAATAGTCTGAGCATCCTTACAGTATACAGAATATGGCTACATTCACTAAAATGAGAGATTTTATTTTCCAGTAAAGCTCTTCAAGTCATGAGGCTTATGGGTTTTTTTTTTGTTTTTTTTTAATAATTGTTGAAAAACATAAATTATGCTTACCAGATAATTTCTCGAAGGCTGCTTGTAAAATTTTAGAAAAAGTGTGTAAGCAGGACCAGGTAGCCACCTTACAAATCTGATCCATAGAGGCCTCGTTCATAAAGGCTCAAGAGGAAGTCACTGCTCTAGTAGAATGAGCCGTAATCCTCTGAGGAGGTTTATGTCCCCCTGTCTCATAAGCAAAGCGGATAACACTCCTTAACCAAAAAGATAAGGAAGTCGAAGAGACCTTCTGACCCTTACGCTTCCCGGAATAGACAACAAACAAGGAAGAAGTTTGTCTAAAATCCTTAGTAGCCTGAAGATAGAACTTCAAGGCACGAACCACGTCCAAATTAAAAATCGAACATTCCTTCGAAGGAGGAGGATTAGGACACAAGGAAGGAACCACAATCTCTTGATTGATGTTTCCGTCTGACACGACCTTAGGAAGAAAACCTAACTTAGTACATAGGAAAACCTTATCAGAATGGAACACCAGATAAGGAGGCTCACATTGCAAAGCGAGAATCTCAGAAACTCAGCGCATAGAAGCAATAGCCAGTAGAAAAAGAACCTTCCAGGACAACAATTTAATGTCAGTTTCATGCATAGGCTCAAAGGGAGCCCATTGCAAAACCTTAAGAACAAGATTCAGACTCTGAGGAGCCTTAGATCTAAATACAGGTCTGATCCTAATCAGAGCCTTAACAAAGGACTGTACATCTGATAGCTCTGAGAGCCTCTTGTGCAGTAAAACAGACCGGGCAGAAATCTGTCCCCTCAGGGAACTGGCAGAAAGACCCTTCTCCAGTCCATCCTGGAGAAACGATAGGAGTCTGGCAACCTTAACTTTATGCCAGGGAAATCCACGCTCTTTACACCAGAATGAATAGGTTCTCCACACCTTATGATAGATGCAACGAATACCTGGCTTACGAGCTTGAATGAGAGTATCAATGACTCTCAGAAAAACCTCTCTTGACTAGGACAAAGCGTTCAATCTCCACGCAGTCATCCTCAGAGAATCTAGATTTCTCTTGTTAGGTGTATCCAGTCCACGGATCATCCATTACTTGTGGGATATTCTCCTTCCCAACAGGAAGCTGCAAGAGGATCACCCACAGCAGAGCTGTCTATATAGCTCCTCCCCTAACTGCCACCTCCAGTCATTCTCTTGCAGCTCTCGACAAGCATGGAAGCAGTTAGAGAGATGTGGTGTAATTTAGTTGTTTTTCTTCAATTCAAAAGTTTGTTATTTTTAAATGGTACCGGAGTTGTACTATTTTGGTATCAGGCAGAAAATAGAAGAAGAATCTGCCTGTGCTCTCTGATGATCTTAGCAGGTTGTAACTAAGATCCATTGCTGTTCTCACACATAACTGAAGAGAGAGGTAGCTTCAGCTTGGGGAATGGCGTGCAGGGTATCCTGCTATGAGGTATGTGCAGTATAACTTTTTCTAGAGAAATATATATGCTAGAAAATGCTGTTGATACCGGATTTATTTAAGGTAAGCCTGATTACAGTGATTTAATAACGACTAGTATCATGCTTACTATTAGAGGTAACACTCTTATTATTTTTTCAAATTACTGAAATATAAGACGTTTGCTGGGAGTGCTTAAACGTTTTTTATATGCTGTTTGGTGATGAAATTTTATTGGGGCCCAGTTTTTCCACATGGCTGGCTAAAATTTGCCTAGGGATAGCTTTGTTAGGCCTCTCACTGTAGACAGGAGTGGGAGGGGCCTAATTTTGCGCCTAAATGCGCATTAGCTTTTGCAGACTGAGACATCCAGTTTCCTTGAAAGAGTTCCCTGAATGCTTAGGACCTCTCTGAAGGGTTTTGGTGCTTTCCAAAGTCGTTTGTATGGCAAGGTAGGGCCACAGCAGAGCTGTGGCAGTTTGTTGTGACTGTTAAAAAAACATCTATTTCGTTTTTTTTATCCGTTTTTCAAACTAAGGGGTTAATCATCCATTTGCAAGTGGGTGTGATGCTCTGTTAGCCTATTATACACACTGTAAAAATTTCGTTTGATTTACTGCTTTTTTTACTGTTTTTCAAATTCTGACCTTTTTTATTTTTCTTAAAGGCACAGTACCATTTTTATTTTTTGCTTGTTAACTTTCTGTAAAGTGTTTTCCAAGCTTGCTGGTCTCATTGCTAGTCTGTTTAAACATGTCTGACATAGAGGAAACTCCTTGTTCATTATGTTTAGAAGCCATGGTGGAACCGCCCTCTTAGAATGTGTACCAAATGTACTGATTTCACTTTAAGTTATAAAGACCATATTCTGTCTTTAAAAGATTTATCACCAGAGGAATCTGACAAGGGGGAAGTTATGCCGACTAACTCGCCCCACGTGTCAGAGCCTTTGACTCCCGCTCAAGGGACTCACGCTCAAGAGGCGCCAAGTACATCTAGCGCGCCCATGGCGTTTACTTTACAAGACATGGCGGCAGTCATGGATAATACACTGTCAGCGGTATTATCCAGACTACCTGGGTAACGAGGAAAGCGAAACAGCTCTGGGGTTAGAAGAAATACAGAGCACTTTGACGCTTTAATAGCTATGTCTGATACCCCCTCACAATATGCAGAAGCTGAGGAAGGAGAGCTTCTTTCTGTGGGTGTGTCTGACTCAGGGAAGATGATTCAACCTGATTCTGATATGGCAACATTTAAATTTAAGCTTGAACACCTCCGCGTGTTACTCAGGGAGGTTTTAGCTACTCTGAATGACTGCGACACCATTGCAGTGCCAGAGAAATTGTGCAGATTGGATAAATACTATGCAGTGCCTGTTTTCACTGATGTTTTTCCAATACCTAAAAGGTTTTCAGAAATTATTACTAAGGAATGGAATAGACCAGGTGTACCGTTCTCTCCCCCTCCTATTTTTAAGAAATTGTTTCCAATAGATGCCGCCACACGGGACTTATGGCAAACGGTCCCTAAGGTGGAGGGAGCAGTTTCTACCCTAGCTAAGCATACTACTATCCCCTTCGAGGACAGTTGTGCTTTCTTAGATACAATGGATAAAAAGTTAGAGGGTTACCTTAAGAAAATGTTTATTCAACAAGGTTTTATTCTACAGCCTCTTGCATGCATTGCCCCAGTCACTGCTGCGGCGGCCTTCTGGTTTGAGTCTCTGGAAGAGGCTTTACAGGTAGAGACCCCATTGGATGATATACTTGACAAGCTTAGAGCACTTAAGCTAGCCAATTCATTTGTTTCTGATGCCATTGTTCATTTGACTAAACTAACGGCTAAGAATTCTGGTTTTGCTATTCAGGCGTGTAGGGCGCTATGGCTTAAATCATGGTCAGCTGACGTTACTTCAAAGTCTAAGCTTCTTAATATTCCCTTCAAGGGGCAGACCCTATTCGGCCTGGTTTGAAGGAGATAATTTCTGATATCACAGGAGGAAAAGGTCATGCCCTCCCTCAGGACAGGTCTAATAAATCAAGGGCCAAACAGACTAATTTTCGTGCCTTTCGAAACTTTAAGACGAGCGTGGCATCAACTTCCTCTAATACAAAACAAGAGGGAACGTTTGCCCAGTCCAAGTCGGTCTGGAGACCTAACCAGGCTTGGAACAAAGGTAAGCAGGCCAAAAAGCCTGCTGCTGCCTCTAAGACAGCATGAAGGATTGGCCCCGATCCGGTAACGGATCTAGTAGGGGGCAGACTTTCTCTCTTCGCCCAGGCTTGGGCATGAGATGTTCCGGATCCCTGGGCATTGGAAATTGTATCCCAGGGATATCTTCTGGACTTCAAAGCTTCCCCTCCAAAAGGGAGATTTCACCTTTCACAGTTATCTGCAAACCAGATAAAGAGAGGCATTCTTACATTGTGTTCAAGACCTCCTAGTTATGGGAGTGATCCACACAGTTCCAAAGGAGGAACAGGGACAAGGCTTCTATTCAAATCTGTTTGTGGTTCCCAAAAAAGAGGGAACCTTCAGACCAATCTTAGATCTCAAGATCCTAAACAAATTTCTCAGGGTCCCATCATTCAAGATGGAGACCATTGGTACCATCCTACCTATGATCCAGGAGGGTCAATACATGACTACAGTGGATTTAAAGGATGTTTATCTTCACATTCCGATACACAAAGATCATCATCGGTTTCTCAGGTTTGCCTTCCTGGACAGGCATTACCAGTTTGTAGCTCTTCCCTTTGGGTTAGCTACAGCTCCAAGAATCTTTACGAAGGTTCTGTGGTCACTTCTGGCGGTCCTAAGGCCGCGGGGCATAGCAGTGGCCCCTTATTTAGACGACATTCTGATACAGGCATCAAATTTCCAAATTGCCAAGTCTCATACGGACATAGTTCTGGCATTTCTGAGGTCGCACGGGTGGAAAGTAAACGAAGAGAAGAGTTCTCTATCCCCTCTCACAAGAGTTTCCTTTCTGGGAACTCTGATAGATTCTGTAGAAATGAGGATTTACCTGACAGAGACCAGGTTATCAAAACTTCTAAATTCTTGCCGTGTTCTTTATTCTACTTCTCGCCCTTCGGTGGCTCAGTGTATGGAAGTAATCGGCTTAATGGTAGCGGCAATGGACATAGTGCCGTTTGCCCGCCTACATCTCAGACCGCTGCAACTCTGCATGCTCAGTCAGTGGAATTGGGATTACACAGATTTGTCTCCTCTACTAAATCTGGATCAAGAGACCAGGGATTCTCTTCTCTGGTGGCTATCTCGGGTCCATCTGTCCAAAGGTATGACCTTTCGCAGGCCAGATTGGACAATAGTAACAACAGATGCCAGCCTTCTAGGCTGGGGGGCAGTCTAGAACTCCCTGAAGGCTCAGGGATCGTGGACTCAGGAGGAGACCCTCCTCCCAATAAACATTCTGGAATTAAGAGCGATATTTAATGCTCTTCAAGCTTGGCCTCAGCTTGCGACAATGAGGTTCATCAGATTTCAGTCGGACAACATCACGACTGTGGCTTACATCAACCATCAAGGGGGAACAAGGAGTTCCCTAGCGATGTTGGAAGTTTCAAAGATAATTCGTTGGGCAGAGATTCACTCTTGCCACCTATCAGCTATCCATATCCCAGGTGTAGAGAACTGGGAGGCGGATTTTCTAAGTCGACAGCCTTTTCATCCGGGGGAGTGGGAACTCCATCCGGAGGTGTTTGCACAATTGGTTCAACGTTGGGGCGAACCAGAACTGGATCTCATGGCGTCTCACCAGAACGCCAAACTTCCTTGTTACGGATCCAGGTCCAGGGATCCCAAGGCAACGCTGATAGATGCTCTAGCAGCGCCTTGGTCCTTCAACCTGGCTTATGTGTTTCCACTGTTTCCTCTGCTCCCTCGTCTGATTGCCAAAATCAAGCAGGGGAGAGCATCGGTGATTTTGATAGCACCTGCGTGGCCACGCAGGACTTGGTATGCAGATCTGGTGGACATGTCATCCCTTCCACCATGGACTCTGCCTCTGAGACAGGACCTTCTACTTCAGGGTCCTTTCAACCATCCAAATCTAATTTCTCTGAGACTGACTGCCTGGAGATTGAACCCTTGATTTTATCAAAGCGTGGCTTCTCCGAGTCAGTCATTGATACCTTAATTCAGGCACGAAAGCCTGTCACCAGGAAAATCTATCATAAGATATGGCGTAAATATCTTTATTGGTGTGAATCCAAGGGTTACTCATGGAGTAAAGTCAGGATTCCCAGGATATTATCTTTCTCCTACATTGGTGTGTCCGGTCCACGGCTTCATCCTTACTTGTGGGAATATTCTCTTCCCTAACAGGAAATGGCAAAGAGAGCACAGCAAAAGCTGCCCATATAGCTCCCCCTCTGGCTCCGCCCCCCAGTCATTCTCTTTGCCGCTCTGAACAAGTAGCATCTCCACGGGGATGGTAAAGAGTATGTGGAGTTAGTTGTAGTTTTATTTCTTCTATCAAGAGTTTATTATTTTAAAATAGTGCCGGTTTGTACTATTTACTCTACAACAGAAAGTGAAGAAGATTTCTGTTAAAAGAGGAGTATGATTTTAGCAACAGTAACTAAAATCCATTACTGCTCCCACGCAGGACTGTTGAAACCAGAGAACTTCAGTTGGGGGGAACAGTTTGCAGACTTTTCTGCTCCAGGTATGACTAGTCTCTTTTCTAACAAGACATGGTAATGCTAGAAGACTGTCATTTTCCCTCATGGGACCGGTAAGCCATTTTCTTAGACTCATAACAGAATGAAGGCTTATAAATGGGCTCTATACTGGTTGACACTATTGTGGGCTAAATCGATTGATTTATATAATATTTATATGATTTTTGGAGTGTTTTTGTGATTGAAACACTTTTGGGAACGTTTTTATTACGCCAGGCAGTTGGTTAGACAGCTAATCTAGTCAGGAAGGCCCCTTCACTCTGGCATGCAGAGGGAGGAGGCCTCATTTTCGCGCCTCAGTTGCGCAGTTACTTTTGAAAGCAGTGCATGCAGCTTCATGTGAGAAGGTCCTGTGGACATAAAAACGATTTCAAAAAGGCTTATTTCTGTGGTGAATAATCCCCAAGGAAGGTAAAGGCTGCAGCAAAGGCTGTAGCAGGGGCTGTAGTGGGTTCAAACTGGTAAATTAAACAATTAGCTCCGGTTTGCTCATTTAAGGGGTTAGAGACTTGAAATTTGGTATGCAATACTTTCAAAGCATTAAGACACTAGGGTGCAAATTTTTTAAAGATCGGATATTTCCTTCATAGTTTTTCAAGCATTCAGAAATAAAGTGTACTCTTTTTATTATTTAAGGAGACAGTAACGGTTTTGTTTAAAAACGATTTTATTGCTTTAATAGCCTGCCAAAGTCTGTCTAACATGTCTATACCTTCAGATAGCATATGTTCTGTGTTTATAGAGGCCAAGGTGGTTCCCCCTTTAAATGTATGTTCAAATTGTGCCATGGCGTCCAAACAAAGTAAGGACAGTACTGTCACATTTAATAAGGTTGCCCAAGATGATTCTTCAAATGAAGGTAGTGGGGATAGTTCATCATCCTCTCCTTCTGTGTCAACACCAGTTATGCCCGCGCAGGCGACACCTAGTACATCTAGCGCGCCAATGCTTGTTACTATGCAGCAATTAACTGCAGTAATGGATAATTCTATAGCAAATCTTTTATCCAAACTGCCAGCATTTCCCAGAAAGCGTGATTGCTCAGTTTTAAATACAGAGGATGAGCAAGTGGGCGCTGACGATAATGTATCTGTTATACCCTCACACCAGTCTGAATTGGCAGTGAGGGAGGGTCTGTCTGAGGGAGAAATTTCTGATTCAGGAAAAGTTTCTCAGCAGGCAGAACCTGATATCGTGGCATTTAAATTTAAGTTAGAACATCTCCCCGCCCTGCTTAAGGAGGTGCTAACTACACTTGATGATTGTGACTCTTTGGTGATTCCAGAGAAATTGTGCAAAATGGACAAATTCCTAGAGGTCCCTGTGCACGCTGATGCCTTTCCGATACCCAAGAGGGTTGCGGACATAGTGACCAAGGAGTGGGAGAAGCCAGGTATACCTTTTGTCCCACCTCCTATATTTAAGAAAATGTTCCCCATTGTCGACCCCAGAAGGGACGCATGGCAAACTGTCCCGAAGGTGGAGGGGGCGGTTTCTACATTGGCTAAGCGCACGACTATTCCAATTGAGGACAGTTGTGCTTTCAAAGATCCTATGGATAAAAAATTGGAAGGATTGCTTAAAAAGATATTTGTTCAGCAAGGTTTCCTTCTCCAACCAATTTCGTGCATTCCTGTCACCACGGCGGCGTATTTTTGGTTCGAGGAACTAGAAAATTTGCTCCATATGGAGACTCCATATGAGGAAGTCATGGACAGAGTTCACGCACTAAAGTTGGCTAATTCTTTTATTTTAGATGCCGCTTTTCAATTAGCTAAATTAGCGGCAAAAAATTCAGGTTTTGCAATAGTGGCGCGCAGAGAGCTTTGGCTAAAATCTTGGTCGGCGGATGTGTCGTCCAAGACAAAACTGCTTAATATCCCTTTCAAAGGTAAGACCCTTTTTGGGCCAGAATTGAAGGAGATTATTTCAGACATCACTGGGGGAAAGGGCCATGCCCTCCCACAGGATAGGCCTTTCAAGGCTAAGAACAAATCTAATTTTCGTTCCTTTTGCAATTTCAGGAACGGACCATCTCCTAACTCTGCAGCCTCTAGACAAGAGGGTAACGCTTCCCAGCCTAAACCAGCGTGGAAACCAATGCAAGGCTGGAACAAGGGTAAACAGGCCAAGAAGCCTGCTGCTGCTACCAAGACAGCATGAAGGGGTAGCCCCCGATCCGGGACCGGATCTAGTAGGGGGCAGACTTTCTCTCTTTGCTCAGGCTTGGGCAAGAGATGTTCCGGATCCCTGGGCACTAGGAATAGTCTCTCAGGGGTATCTTCTAGAGTTCAAGGAACTTCCTCCAAGGGGAAGGTTCCACATGTCTCGCTTATCTTCAGACCAGATAAAGAGACAGGCATTCCTACATTGCGTAGGAGACCTATTAAAGATGGGAGTGATACACCCAGTTCCATCAGTCGAACAAGGTCTGGGTTTTTACTCAAACCTGTTCGTAGTTCCCAAAAAAGAGGGAACTTTCAGGCCAATTCTGGATTTAAAAATTCTAAACAAATTCCTCAGAGTTCCATCATTCAAAATGGAAACCATTCGGACGATCTTACCAACAATCCAGGAGGGTCAATATATGACTACCGTGGACTTAAAGGATGCGTACCTGCATATTCCTATCCACAAAGATCATCATCAGTTCCTGAGGTTCGCCTTCCTGGACAAACATTACCAGTTCGTGGCTCTTCCATTCGGTCTAGCCACTGCTCCCAGAATTTTCACAAAGGTGCTAGTGTCCCTTCTAGCAGTTCTAAGGCTGAGGGGCATTGCTGTAGCACCTTACCTAGACGACATCCTAATCCAAGCGTCGTCTCTTTCCAAAGCAAGGGCTCATACAGACATTGTTTTAGCCTTTCTCAGGTCTCACGGGTGGAAGGTGAACGTAGAAAAAAGTTCCCTGTCCCCGTCCACAAGGGTTCCTTTTCTGGGAACAATAATAGATTCTGTAGAAATGAAGATATTTCTGACAGAGGTCAGAAAATTAAAGCTTCTAAACGCTTGTCAAGTTCTTCAATCTATTCCTCAGCCTTCCATAGCTCAGTGCATGGAGGTAATAGGATTAATGGTTGCAGCAATGGACGTGGTTCCTTTTGCTCGAATTCATCTAAGACCATTACAACTGTGCATGCTCAATCAGTGGAATGGAGATTATGCAGACTTGTCTCCCCAGATTCAAGTAGACCAGGTGACCAGAGACTCACTCCGCTGGTGGTTGACTCAGGATCACCTGTCTCAGGGAATGAGTTTCCGCAGACCAGAGTGGGTCATCGTCACGACCGACGCCAGTCTCTTAGGCTGGGGTGCGGTCTGGGACTCCCTGAAAGCTCAGGGTCTATGGTCTCGGGAAGAGTCTCTCCTCCCGATAAACATTTTGGAACTGAGAGCGATATTCAATGCGCTCCTGGCATGGCCTCACCTAGCGAAGGCCAAATTCATAAGATTTCAGTCGGACAACATGACTGTAGCGTACATCAATCATCAGGGGGGAACAAAGAGTTCCTTGGCGATGAGAGAGGTATCCAAGATCATCAAATGGGCGGAGGATCACTCCTGCCA
Source organism: Bombina bombina (assembly GCF_027579735.1). Lineage (NCBI taxonomy): Eukaryota > Metazoa > Chordata > Amphibia > Anura > Bombinatoridae > Bombina > Bombina bombina. The sequence goes on from NC_069501.1 coordinate 566,379,895, forward strand.
CCTATCTGCAATTCACATCCCAGGAGTAGACAACTGGGAGGCGGATTATCTGAGTCGTCAAACTTTTCATCCGGGGGAGTGGGAACTCCACCCGGAGATCTTTGCCCAGTTAACCCAACTATGGGGCACTCCAGATATGGATCTGATGGCGTCTCGTCAGAACTTCAAGGTTCCCCGCTACGGGTCCAGATCCAGGGATCCCAAGGCGACACTAGTGGATGCATTGGTGGCGCCTTGGTCGTTCAACCTAGCTTATGTGTTTCCACCGTTCCCTCTACTTCCCAGGCTTGTAGCCAGGATCAAACAGGAGAAGGCCTCAGTGATTCTGATAGCTCCTGCGTGGCCACGCAGGACTTGGTATGCAGACCTGGTGAATATGTCATCGGCTCCACCATGGAAGCTACCTTTGAGACGGGATCTTCTAGTACAAGGTCCATTCGAACATCCAAATCTAGTCTCTCTGCAGCTGACTGCTTGGAAATTGAACGCTTGATTCTATCTAAGCGTGGGTTTTCAGATTCAGTTATAGATACTCTGGTCCAAGCCAGAAAACCTGTGACTAGGAAAATTTATCATAAGATATGGAAAAAATATATCTGTTGGTGCGAATCCAAGGGATTCTCTTGGAGTAAAATTAAAACTCCTCGGATACTTTCCTTTCTCCAAGAAGGTTTGGATAAAGGGTTGTCAGCGAGTTCTCTGAAAGGACAGATATCTGCTCTGTCTGTTTTGTTGCACAAACGTCTGGCAACAGTGCCAGATGTACAGGCATTTGTACAGGCCTTAGTAAGAATCAAGCCTGTCTACAGACCCATGACTCCCCCATGGAGTCTAAACTTAGTTCTTTCAGTTCTTCAAGGGGTTCCGTTTGAACCCTTACATTCCATAGATATTAAGTTACTATCTTGGAAAGTTCTGTTTTTGGTTGCTATTTCTTCTGCTAGAAGAGTTTCTGAATTGTCTGCTTTGCATTGTACTTCACCCTATCTGGTATTCCATACAGATAAGGTTGTTTTGCGTACCAAACCTGGTTTTCTTCCGAAAGTGGTTTCCAACAGGAATATTAACCAGGAGATAGTTGTTCCTTCTCTGTGTCCGAATCCAGTTTCAAAGAAGGAACGTTTGTTACACAACTTAGATGTGGTCCGTGCTTTAAAATTCTATTTAGAAGCAACAAAGGATTTCAGACAGACTTCAACCTTGTTTGTCGTTTATTCTGGTAAGAGGAGAGGGCAGAAAGCTACTGCTACCTCTCTTTCTTTTTGGCTGAAAAGCATCATCCGATTGGCTTATGAGACTGCCGGACGGCAGCCTCCTGAACGAATTACGGCTCACTCTACTAGAGCTGTGGCTTCCACATGGGCCTTCAAGAACGAGGCTTCTGTTGATCAGATCTGTAAGGCAGCGACTTGGTCTTCTCTGCATACTTTTGCCAAATTTTACAAATTCGATACTTATGCTTCTTCGGAGGCTGTTTTTGGGAGAAAGGTTTTGCAAGCCGTGGTGCCTTCCGTTTAGGTAACCTGACTTGTTCCCTCCCTTCATCCGTGTCCTAAAGCTTTGGTATTGGTTCCCACAAGTAAGGATGAAGCCGTGGACCGGACACACCAATGTAGGAGAAAACAGAATTTATGCTTACCTGATAAATTTCTTTCTCCTACGGTGTGTCCGGTCCACGGCCCGCCCTGGCTTTTAGTCAGGTTTAAAAAATGTTGTCTCTGTACACTACAGTCACCACGGCACCCTATAGTTTCTCCTTTTTTTCTTAACCGTCGGTCGAATGACTGGGGGGCGGAGCCAGAGGGGGAGCTATATGGGCAGCTTTTGCTGTGCTCTCTTTGCCATTTTCTGTTAGGGAAGAGAATATTCCCACAAGTAAGGATGAAGCCGTGGACCGGACACACCGTAGGAGAAAGAAATTTATCAGGTAAGCATAAATTCTGTTTTTCTCCAAGAAGGATTGGAAAAGGGATTGTCAGCTAGTTCCTTAAAGGGACCGATTTCTGCTCTGTCTATTCTTTTACACAAGCGTCTGGCGGATGTTCCAGACGTTCAGGCGTTTTGTCAGGCTTTAGTTAGAATCAAGCCTGTGTTTAAACCAGTTGCTCCGCCATGGAGTTTAAATTTGGTTCTTAAAGTTCTCCAAGGGGTTCCGTTTGAACCTCTTCATTCCATAGATATCAAGCTTTTATCTTGGAAAGTTCTGTTTTTGGTAGCTATTTCCTCGACTCGTAGAGTTTCCGAGTTATCTGCCTTACAGTGTGATTCCCCTTATCTGATCTTCCATGCAGATAAGGTAGTTTTGCGTGCCAAACCTGGGTTTTTACCTAAGGTGGTATCTAATAAGAATATTAATCAGGAGATTGTTGTTCCGTCATTGTGTCCTAATCCTTCTTCAAAGAAGGAACGTCTATTACACAATCTTGACGTGGTTTGTGCTTTAAAGTTTTATTTACAAGCTACTAAAGATTTTCGTCAAACATCTGCTTTGTTTGTTGTCTACTCTGGACAGAGGAGAGGCCAAAAGGCTTCGGCAACTTCTCTTTCGTTTTGGCTAAGAAGTATAATACGCTTAGCTTATGAGACTGCTGGTCAGCAGCCTCCTGAAAGTTTTATAAATTTGATAATTTTGCTTCTTCGGAGGCTATTTTTGGGAGAAAGGTTTTACAGGCAGTGGTACCTTCCGTTTAAGTTCCTGCCTTGTCCCTCCCTTCATCCGTGTACTTTAGCTTTGGTATTGGTATCCCACAAGTAATGGATGATTCGTGGACTGGATACACCTTACAAGAGAAAACATAATTTATGCTTACCTGATAAATTTATTTCTCTTGTGTATCCAGTCCACGGCCCGCCCTGTCATTTTAAGGCAGGTATATTTTATTTTTAAACTACAGTCACCACTGCACCCTATGGTTTCTCCTTTCTCTTGCTTGTCTTCGGTCGAATGACTGGAGGTGGCAGTTATAGACAGCTCTGCTGTGGGTGATCCTCTTGCAGCTTCCTGTTGGGAAGGAGAATATCCCACAAGTAATGGATGATCCGTGGACTGGATACACCACAAGAGAAATAAATTTATCAGGTAAGCATAAATTATGTTTTTGATTAACAAAAGGACCTTGTTCCAGCAGATCCCTGCAAAAAGGTAACTTCCATGGAGATAAAGATGACATCCTCTCCAGATCCGCGAACCACATCCTTCGTGGCCATAATGGAGCAATCGGTATCACTGATGCCTGCTCCTGCTTGATGCGGGCCACTACACGAGGAAGGAGTGGTAATTGCATGAAAAGGTTAATTAGACTGAACCTCCAAGGTACTGCTCCGCCTGAGGATCCCTGGACCTTGACCCATATCTGGGTAACTTGGTATTGAGACGAGACTCCATGAGATCTATATCCAGCATCCCCCACCTGTTGCATATGTCCGCAAACACTTTGGGATGGAGAGACCATTCCCCCAGATGAAAGGATTGTCTGCTGAGAAAATCAGTTTCCCAGTTGTCCACACCTGGAATGTGGATCGCTGACAGCAAACAACTGTGGGCCTCCGCCCACTCCAGAATCCGAGGTACTTCCCTCATTGCTAGGGAGCTTCTCGCCCCCCCCCCCCCCCGATGGTTGATGTAAGCCACCGAGGTTCTATTGTCTGATTGGAATCTGATAAACCGGGACGAACCCAGAAGGGGCCAAGCCTTCAGAGCATTGAAGATTGCTCAAAGTTCCAGAATGTTGATCAGGAGGGAGCGTTCCTCCTGAGACCACAGGCCCTGAGCCTTCTTGGCACCCTACACAGCTCCCCATCCTGAAAGACTCGCATCCATAGTCACAATCTCCCAGGATGGTCTTAGAAAGTATGTCCCTCGGGACAGATGATCTGGATAGAGCTACCAAGAGAGCGATTCTCTCGACCAGTTGTCCAGAGAAATCTGTTGAGACAGATCCGAATGATCGCCGTTCCACTGCCTCAGCATGCACAGTTGCAACGGTCTGAGACGGAACCTGGCAAAGGGAATTATGTCCATGCTGGACACCATGAGACCAATTACCTCCATACACTGAGCCACAGATGGCCTTAAGGAGGTCTGGAGGGCTTGCAATGTCTCTGGTCTGTTAGAAATATCCTGGATAAGGAGTCTATTATAGTACCCAGGAATTCTACCCTGGTGCTTTGAATAAGAGAACTCTTTTCTAAGTTTATCTTCCATCCATGAGATCGAAGAAGAGAGAGAAGAGATACCGAATGGTCCTCCGCCAGATGAAAAGATGGTGCTTGTACCAGAATATCATCTACGTAGGGAGCTACTGCTATACCCCAGGTTCTGGCAATGGCTAGAAGAGCCCCTAGAACCTTTTGTAAAAACCCTTGGAGCAGTAGCTAGACCAAACGGAAGTGCAATCAACTGGAAGTGCTGGTCCAGGAATGCAAACCTTAGGAACTGGAAGTGATCCTTGTGGATTGGAACGTGAATGTAAGCATCCTTCAGATCTACAGTGGTCATGAACTGTCCTTCCTGAACTAAAGGAAGGATGGACTTTATCTCTATCTTGAACGAGGGGACATTTAGAAATTTGTTTAAGCACTTTAGGTCCAGAATCGCCTGAAAGTTCCCTCCTCCTTTGGGACCACGAAAAGGTTTGAATAGTATCCCAAAACTCTTTCTGCAATAGGTACCAGGACAATGACCCCTAATGAGGACAGATGAGAGAAATCTGCCCTTGGGTGGATGAGATTTGAAACCTATCTTGTATCCCTGTGCTATGACCTCCAGGACCCATGGATCCTGCACATCCCTGAACCAAGCGTCTGAAAAAAACGACAGTCTGCCCCCTACACGATCCAGTGCCGGATAGGGGGCCGCCCCTTCATGCCGATTTAGTCTCGGCGAGCTTCTTGCTGTGCTTGGATTTATTTCAGGATTGGGCAGGCTTTCAAGTACTCTTGGTTTCCTCGGGCTTAGAGGAGGACTGTTGTCGTTGGGATTTCTCAGAATAAAAGGAACGAAAATTAGAACCTTGTCCCTTAGACTTGTTTTTTTTATCCTGCGGTAGGAAGGCACCCTTGCCCCCTGTAACCATGGAAATAATGGAGTCCAGGCCTGGACCAAATAAAAAAAAATTCCTTAAAAGGGAGGGAAAGATGCCTGGACCTAGAAGTCATATGCACAGACCAAGACTTCAGCCAGAACGCCCAACGGGTCTGAACTAAAAAACCATAAACCTTGGAAGTCAGGTGAATAATCTGCATGTTTGCATCACAACTAAAAGAATTAGCAATTCTCAAGGCTTTAATTCTTTCCTGGATGACCTTGACGGGACCCTCCACCTCGATCAATTCCGATAAGGAGTCGTACCAGTAGGCCACTGCTCCAGAACCGAGGCAACAGTTGCTGCCGGTTAAAACAAGTATCCCGTATGTTGAAACATTTTTCTTAGAAGACTTTCAATCCTCTTATCCATCGGCTCACTGAACGACGAGCTATCCTCAAGTGGGATAGTAGTATGTTTGGCCAGCGTGGAGATAGCTCCATCTACCTTAGGGACGGAACCCCACAACTCCAATTGAGAGTCCGGGGCTGGGAATAATTTCCTTAAGGAAGACGAAGGGGAAAAGGAATATCCAATTCTATCTCATTAGTTTTTAATAATGTTTGCCATTTTTACAGGTACAGGAAAAGTTAACGACACTACCCTGTCCTCGTAAACTCTGTCTAATTTATGAATCAAAGGTTCATCAGGCAGCTTGGCCTCTGAAACCTCTAACGTAGACAGGACCTCTTTTAGAAGAAAACGTAAGTGTTCAATCTTAAATCTTAAGGCTTGTTCCTCTGCAGCAGGAGGTTTAGAGGCAGCAGATTCCGTCCCAGAAAGTTCACCCTCTGAAGCCTTAGAGTTTGACTTATCCTCTGATAACTGATAACCTGCATGTGTAGAAGGAGATGACTGATGGGTATGCACCTCACGGGATGACTCAGTGGTACTAAAAGGGTTAACCTTCTTAGACCTAATAACGTTGTCAAGGCATGTGGAACATAGTTGAGAGGGCAGGCATACCAAGGCTTCCTCACAATATAAAACAGGTCTTACTATTTGGAATAGTGGGAGTACCCTCACGTATATCAGAATCATCCATAGCTTTTTTTTTTTTTTTTTTTATCTTTATCGTACTGCAATACAGGCTTTTTACAAAAATCAATAACATCAAAGTCGCGAGACACACAGGTCCTCTGAGACAGAAAAAAGACCAAGAAAAAACAGAATTAATTTCTATTCAAAACACAAATTCCTTCTTATTGCATTTTGTTGTTTATCTAATACCACACAAACAAAACAAAAAAAAGAGAGGGGAGAAAAATAAACAAATTTACATGAAACCTTCCCTCTCCTTCATCTCTCCGTGTCCTCTCCCTCATTATTAGTAGAGAGCCAGGAGTTGGGTAAATGACCGGCAAGCACTTGTGTTTGAACATATACCGATTTCATAAGTGGTTTAACTATGATACTTTGTACAGGGAGTGGAAGAGATAGAATAAACACTTTCCAATGCTTAAAGAACAGTGCTATTCGGTCATCAGTTGTATTTTGTAAATTATATTGTTCAGACAAACATTGAAAAACCAATGCATTCTTCAGTTCTTTCAAGGTGGGTGCTGCTTTAGCCTTCCAAGTTCTTAAAATCAAATTTCTCCTGTTAAGTGTAGTCAGTCCACGGGTCATCCATTACTTATGGGATTATATCTCCTCCCTAACAGGAAGTGCAAGAGGATCACCCAAGCAGAGCTGCTATATAGCTCCTCCCCTCTACGTCATACCCAGTCATTCTCTTGCACCTAACTAATAGATAGGACGTGTGAGAGGACTGTGGTTGTTAAACTTAGTTTTTATTTCTTCAATCAAAAGTTTGTTATTTTAAACAGCACCGGAGTGTGTTGTTTTTTCTCAGGCAGCATTAGAGGAAGAATCTACCTGAGTTTGTGTATGATCTTAGCGGTCGTAACTAAGATACATTTGCTGTTCTCGGCCTTCTGAGGAGTGAGGTAACCTCAGAACAGGGGACAGCGGGCAGGGTTCACCTGCAAGGAGGTATGTTGCAGTATATTATTTTCTAAGGAATGGAATTGACTGAGAAAATACTGCTAATACCCATGTAATGTAAGTGCAGCCTTAAATGCAGTAGTAGCGACTGGTATCAGGCTGATATGTATGTATGTTTACACTGAAGTATTTCTGGGGAATGGAACTTCACTAAGAAAATACTGTATACATTTAACTTATATTTAAGCCTCCACTGCAGTGAAAGCGACTAGCAGCAGGCTGATTAATAACATTTAATATTTTTATTTTTAAACGTTTACTGGCATGTTAATCGTTTTTCTCTGAGGTACTTGGTGATAAAACCTTTTGGGCATTATTTTCCACATGGCTGTCGTTTATTTATGAATAATTTCAGTTTACTGAGCTTCCCCACTGTTGTAACATGAGTGGGAGGGGCATATTTTGGCGCTTTATTGCGCAGTAAAAATTCAGTCACAGTCTTCCTATTTCTTTCTCCTGGATCCAGGACGTCTCTACAGAGCCCAGGGGTCTCCAAACTAGTTTTGAGGGAGGTAATCACTCACAGTAGACCTGTGAGACTGTGCTTTTGACTGTGATAAAAACGTTTATATTAAATTGTTATCCGTTTTTGGGTACTAAGGGGTTAATCATCCATTTGCTGGTGGCTGCAATCCTTTGCTAACAATGCATTTACTGTGAAAATTTGTTTGCTATAACTAATTTGGTTCATTGTTATTTCAACTGTGACAGTTTTTTTGTGCTTCTTAAAGGCACAGTAACGTTTTTTATATTGCTTGTAAATTTATTTGAAAAGTATTTTCCAAGCTTGCAAGTTTCATTGCTAGTTTGTTTAAACATGTCTGACACAGAGGAATCTCTTTGTGCAATATGTTTAAAGGCCAATGTGGAGCCCAATAGAAAATTGTGTACTAATTGTATTGATGCTACTTTAAATAAAAGCCAATCTATACATGTTAAGAAATTTTCACCAGACAACGAGGGGGAAGTTATGCCGACTAACTCTCCTCACGTTTCAGTACCTTCGTCTCCCGCTCAGGGGGTGCGTGATATTGTAGCGCCAAGTACATCAGGGCGGCCCATACAAATCACTTTGCAAGACATGGCTAATGTTATGACTGAAGTGTTATCTAAATTGCCAGAATTTAAGGGTAAACGCGACCACTCTGGGGTGAGAACAGAGTGCGCTGATAATAATAGAGCCATGTCTGATACTGCGTCACAATTTGCAGAACATGAGGACGGAGAGCTTCATTCTGTGGGTGACGGATCTGATCCAAGTAAACTGGACTCAGACATTTCAAATTTTAAATTTAAGCTTGAGAACCTCCGTGTATTACTAGGGGAGGTATTAGCGGCTGGATAAATATTTTGCGGTACCGACGTGTACTGACGTTTTTCCTATACCTAAAAGGCTTACAGAAATTGTTAACAAGGAGTGGGATAGACCCGGTGTGCCTTTTTCACCCCCTCCTATATTTAGAAAAATGTTTCCAATAGACCCCACCACACGGGACTTATGGCAGACGGTCCCTAAGGTGGAGGGAGCAGTTTCTACTCTAGCTAAGCGCACCACTATCCCGGTGGAGGATAGCTGTGCTTTTTCAGATCCAATGGATAAAAAGTTAGAGGGTTACCTTAAGAAAATGTTTGTTCAACAAGGTTTTATATTACAACCCCTTGCATGCATTGCGCCTGTCACGGCTGCGGCGGCATTCTGGTTTGAGTCTCTGGAAGAGACCATTAGCTCAGCTACATTGGATGAGATTATAGACAAGCTTAGAGTCCTTAAGCTAGCTAATTCATTTATTTCTGATGCCGTAGTACACTTAACTAAACTTACGGCTAAGAACTCCGGATTCGCCATTCAAGCGCGCAGAGCGCTGTGGCTTAAATCCTGGTCAGCCGATGTGACTTCTAAATCTAAATTGCTTAACATACCTTTCAAAGGGCAGACATTATTCGGGCCCGGTTTGAAAGAAATTATCGCTGACATTACTGGAGGTAAGGGCCATGCCCTAAGACAGAGCCAAACCAAGGGCTAGACAGTCTAATTTTCGTGCCTTTCGTAACTTCAAGGCAGGAGCAGCATCAACTTCCTCCGCTCCAAAACAGGAAGGAACTGTTGCTCGCTTCAGACAGGGCTGGAAACCTAACCAGTCCTGGAACAAGGGCAAGCAGGCCAGAAAACCTGCTGCTGCCCCTAAGACAGCATGAAGTGAGGGCCCCCGATCCGGAAACGGATCTAGTGGGGGGCAGACTTTCTCTCTTCGCCCAGGCTTGGGCAAGAGATGTCCAGGATCCCTGGGCGTTAGAGATCATATCTCAGGGATATCTTCTGGACTTCAAAGCTTCTCCTCCAAAAGGGAGATTTCATCTTTCAAGGTTGTCAGCAAACCAGATAAAGAAAGAGGCGTTTCTACGCTGTGTACAAGACCTTTTACTAATGGGAGTGATCCACCCAGTTCCGCGGTCAGAACACCGGCAAGGGTTTTACTCAAATCTGTTTGTGGTTCCCAAAAAAGAGGGGACCTTCAGACCAATCTTGGACTTAAAAATCCTAAACAAATTCCTAAGAGTTCCATCTTTCAAAATGGAAACTATTCGGACAATCTTACCTATGATCCAAAAGGGTCAGTACATGACCACAGTGGATTTAAAGGATGCCTACCTTCACATACCGATTCACAAGGATCATTATCGGTACCTAAGGTTTGCCTTCTTAAACAGGCATTACCAGTTTGTAGCTCTTCCCTTCGGGTTAGCTACAGCTCCAAGAATCTTTACAAAGGTTCTGGGCTCTCTTCTGGCGGTACTAAGACCGCGAGGAATCTCGGTAGCTCCGTACCTAGACGACATTCTGATACAAGCGTCAAGTTTCCAGACTGCCAAGGCTCATACAGAGTTAGTTCTGGCATTTCTAAGGTCGCATGGGTGGAAGGTGAACGTAGAAAAGAGTTCTCTATTGCCACTCACAAGAGTTCCCTTCTTGGGGACTCTTATAGATTCTGTAGAAATGAAAATTTACCTGACAGAGGACAGGTTAACAAAACTTCTAAATGCTTGCCGTGTCCTTCATTCCATTCAACACCCGTCGGTGGCTCAATGCATGGAGGTAATCGGCTTAATGGTAGCGGCAATGGACATAGTACCCTTTGCACGCCTGCATCTCAGACCACTACAATTGTGCATGCTAAGTCAGTGGAATGGGGATTACTCAGATTTGTCCCCTATGCTGAATCTGGATCAAGAGACCAGAGAGTCTCTTCTATGGTGGCTCTCTCGGCCACATCTGTCCAGGGGGATGCCCTTCAGCAGGCCAGATTGGACGATTGTAACAACAGACGCCAGCCTGCTAGGTTGGGGCGCTGTCTGGAATTCCCTGAAGGCTCAGGGATCATGGACTCAGGAAGAGACACTCCTTCCAATAAACATTCTGGAATTGAGAGCAGTTCTCAATGCTCTTCTGGCTTGGCCTCAGTTAACAGCTCTGAGGTTCATCAGGTTTCAGTCGGACAACATCACGACTGTGGCTTACATCAACCATCAGGGAGGGACAAGGAGTTCCCTAGCGATGATGGAAGTCTCAAAGATAATTCGCTGGGCAGAGTCTCACTCTTGCCACCTGTCAGCGATCCACATCCCAGGCGTGGAGAACTGGGAGGCGGATTTCCTAAGTCGTCAGACTTTTCATCCGGGGGAGTGGGAACTTCATCCGGAGGTATTTGCACAACTGCTTCGGCGTTGGGGCAAACCAGATCTGGATCTCATGGCATCTCGCCAGAACACCAAGCTTCCTTGTTACGGATCCAGGTCCAGGGACCCGGGAGCGGTTTTGATAGATGTTCTGACAGCACCTTGGGTCTTCAACATGGCTTATGTGTTTCCACCTTTCCAGATGCTTCCTCGATTGATTGCGAGGATCAAACAGGAGAGAGCATCAGTGATTCTAATAGCGCCTGCATGGCCACGCAGGACCTGGTATGCAGACCTAGTGGACATGTCGTCCTGTCCACCATGGTCTCTGCCTCTGAGACAGGACCTTCTGGTTCAGGGTCCTTTCAAACATCCAAATCTAATTTCTCTGAGGCTGACTGCATGGAGATTGAACGCCTGATTCTATCAAAGTGTGGATTCTCGGAGTCAGTGATTGATACCTTAATACAGGCTAGGAAACCTGTTACCAGGAAGATTTACCATAAAATATGGCGTAAATACTTGCATTGGTGCGAATCCAAGAGTTACTCATGGAGTAAGGTTAGGATTCCTAGGATATTGTCTTTTCTACAAGAGGGTTTAGAAAAGGGTTTATCTGCTAGTTCGTTAAAGGGACAGATCTCAGCTCTGTCCATCCTTTTACACAAACGTCTGTCAGAAGTTCCAGACGTTCAGGCTTTTTGTCAGGCTTTGGCCAGGATTAAGCCTGTGTTTAAAACTGTTGCTCCGCCATGGAGCTTAAACTTAGTTCTTAACGTCTTACAGGGTGTTCCGTTTGAACCCCTTCATTCCGTTGATATCAAGCTGTTATCTTGGAAAGTTCTGTTTTTAATGGCTATTTCCTCGGCTCGAAGAGTCTCTGAGTTATCGGCCTTACATTGTGATTCTCCTTATCTGATTTTTCATTCAGACAAGGTAGTTCTGCGTACTAAACCTAGGTTCTTACCTAAGGTAGTCACTAACAGGAATATCAATCAAGAGATTGTTGTTCCATCATTGTGCCCTAACCCTTCTTCAAAGAAGGAACGACTTCTGCACAATCTGGACGTCGTCCGTGCCCTGAAATTTTATTTACAGGCAACTAAAGATTTTCGTCAAACTTCTTCCCTGTTTGTCGTTTATTCTGGACAGAGGAGAGGTCAAAAGGCTTCGGCTACCTCTCTCTCTTTTTGGCTTCGTAGCATAATACGTTTAGCCTATGAGACTGCTGGACAGCAGCCTCCTGAAAAAATTACAGCTCATTCTACCAGAGCTGTGGCTTCCACTTGGGCCTTTAAAAATGAGGCCTCTGTTGAACAGATTTGCAAGGCTGCAACTTGGTCTTCACTTCACACCTTTTCAAAATTTTACAAATTTGACACTTTTGCTTCTTCGGAGGCTGTTTTGGGGAGAAAGGTTCTTCAGGCAGTGGTTGCTTCCGTGTAAAGGTCCTGCCTGTCCCTCCCGTCATCCGTGTACTTTTAGCTTTGGTATTGGTATCCCATAAGTAATGGATGACCCGTGGACTGACTACACTTAACAGGAGAAAACATAATTTATGCTTACCTGATAAATTCCTTTCTCCTGTAGTGTAGTCAGTCCACGGCCCGCCCTGTTTTTACGGCAGGTCTAAATTTTAAATTAAACTCCAGTCACCACTGCACCCTATAGTTTCTCCTTTCTCGTTTGGTTTCGGTCGAATGACTGGGTATGACGTAGAGGGGAGGAGCTATATAGCAGCTCTGCTTGGGTGATCCTCTTGCACTTCCTGTTAGGGAGGAGATATAATCCCATAAGTAATGGATGACCCGTGGACTGACTACACTACAGGAGAAAGGAATTTATCAGGTAAGCATAAATTATGTTTTCTGCCGAAAAATATAATTATGTTAATCAGTTTTAAATTCCGCACCACTCCTTGAAATTTAATTAGAAAAAAAAATATCTAATGACTGAATAGGGTAGTCCAGTTTAAGAGTAACATTCATCCAATATACTATTTTGGCTCAAAATTGTCCAATTTTTGGACAGGTCCAAAAGCAGTGTATAAGATCTGCAGAAGAGGAACTACATCTAGAGCAGGGGTTATTTGTCTTATACCATTTGGATATCCTCGCAGGGGTCAGATAACTCATTAGGGATATTTTAATCTGGGATTCTCTCCAGGCCGTCAAAACCCAACTCTTTTCTATTAACTTAAAAGTGTCCATTATTAGCTGTCTATATGTGGAAAAGAGGGGTCCATTTCAGTACTATATATTCTACTTGTTCTATAGAGGGCCTTTGATTAAGAAGAGAGGAGAGATAGAAAACAGACCATTTTGATAAATATTAATCCTACTTTGTAACTCATGGAGAGACCAATCCAAACCATGTTTTTGTTTTAATTCATATATATATATATATATATATATATATATATATATATATATATATAGTGTCTTAACTGTAAAAATGCATAAAAATCATGGTTTGTAAGTCCAAATTGCTTACGTAAGTCACCAAAAGTTAATGGATTAAGATCTGAGTCTAACATTTGTATGATATATTCCAGGCCTTTAGCAGACCATTGTCTAAATACCCTATCCGTTAATCCTGGCGAGAAATTTGGATTACCTGTAATAGGAAGAAATTTGGAAACATGTGGGGAGCATCCCGTCTCCCCACATATCTCCTGCCATGCTATAATAATTCTAAACATTATAAGTTGAAAAGACACTGAAGGGAGAGAAGTGATTGGACAGTGCAAAATTGCATTTAATCGAAAAGGGGCCACTAAAGAAGATTCCCAAACTATTGAAGAGATTTGTTCTCGTTCTGTTAACCAATCTATTGCGATCTTACCACGTGCCGCTAAGCTGTATAATTGAATATTCGGAAGTGCAAGCCCTCCTGCTGTTTTATTACACATAAGGCGGGTCACTGCCATACGTGGTTTAGCACCTTTCCAGAAAAATTTAGAACATGCCTTATATTCTTTTATATCTGATCTATATATAGGAATCGGTATGTTCTGTATAAAATAAAATAGTTTGGGGAATAGTATTGTCTTTATTAGCATGACCCGTGCTGATAATGAAATAGGAAGATTAATCCAATCCTCCATTTATTTATTTTTACAAGCCACAAAACAATTACGAAAATTCATATTATACCATTCATCCGGATTCGGTCTTAACCTAATACCAAGTTAAGATATCGACAGAGTTTCACTAAATGGATGTTCAATATTATGATCTTTTTTTTTGTTCAGCCACATCAATTCAGACTTTATCAGATTAATTTTATAGCCTGATATTTTCCCAAAAATTCTGATCGTATCCAAAAGAAGAGGAAGATTTTTCTTAATGTTACTTAAGAATAGGAGTAAATCATCGGTGTACATTAATAACACCAGCTTTTGTCCTGCAATATGAATCCCCTCCAACTGTTGGCGAAGAAAAATCGCCAGAGGTTCTAATGATATATTAAATAATAAAGGTGAAAGAGGACATCCTTGATGGGTACCTCTATGTAATACTAAACGTTGTGAAATCTCGCCGTTAATAATTAAGGCTGACATCGGAGCTGAATATATTAACCGAATAAATTTGTTCAGATGCCCAGTCACTCCAAACAACTCTAGCGAAAAAAAAGGTGATTCCATGAAATACGATCGAATGCTGTTTTAATCTGTTTGCCAGAATAGACATTAATAATTTATAATCCGCATTTAGGACCGATATAGGCCTATATGAAGCTGGTGATTCTAAATCTTTATTTCTCTTGTAAGGTGTATCCAGTCCACGGATCATCCATTACTTGTGGGATATTCTCCCCAACAGGGAGCTGCAAGAGGATCACCCACAGCAGAGCTGTCTATATAGCTCCTCCCCCAACTGCCACTCCCCAGTCATTCTCTTGCAGCGCTCGACATGGGTAGTTGCTAGAGAGATGTGGTGCATTAATGTAGTTTATCTTCAATCAAAAGTTTATTATTTTCAAATGGTACCGGAGTTATACTATTTTAGCCTCAGGCAGAAAGTTGAAGAAGAGTCTGCCTGAGGTTTTTGATGATCTTAGCAGTTTGTAACTAAGATCCACTGCTGTTCTCACACATAACTGAAGAGATGAGTAACTTCAGCTGGGGGAATGGCGTGCAGGGTCTCCTGCTCTGAGGTATGTGCAGTTAAAACATTTTCTAGAGAGAGGATAAGCTAGAAAATGCTGACAGTACCTGATTTATTTAAGGTAAGCCTGATTACAGTGATTTAATAACGACTGGTATCATGCTTGCTGTAAAGGGTAATATTTTTGTTATTTACTCTCATTACTGAATAGATATAACGTTTGCTTGATGTATATAAACGTTTATTACAAATGGTGATAAAACTTTATTCTGGGGCCCAGTTTTTCCACGTAGCTGACTAGATTTTGCCTAGGGATAGTTTTTTATGGCCCTCTCACTGTGAGTACAGGTTGGGAGGGGCCTAATTTCAGGCCTAAATCGTGCAGTAGTTTTTGCAGCTTGAGACTTCCAGCTTCCCTGAAGGAGTCCACTGAACATATAGGATCTCTCTAAAGGGTTTTTGTGCCTTCCAAAGTCGTTGTATGGGCAGGTAGGGCCACAGCAGAGCTGTGGCAGTTGGTTGTGACTGTTTAAAAACGTTTAGATCCTTTTTTTGATACGGTTTTGAAACTAAGGGGTTAATCATCCATTTGCAAGTGGGTGCAATGCTATTTAAGTCTATTATACACACTGTAAAAAATTTTGTAAAATTTACTGCTTTTTTCACTGTTTTGCAGTTTCTGTGATTGTTTTTTTCTTTTAAAGGCACAGTACCGTTTTTATTTTTTGCTTGTTCACAGTTATTAAAGTGTTTTACAAGCTTGCTGGTCTCATTACTAGTATGTTTAAACATGTCTGACATAGAGAAAACTCATTGTTCATTATGTTTAGAAGCCATTGTGGAACCCCCTCTTAGAATGTGTACCAAATGCACTGATTTTACTATAAGCTATAAAGATCATATTCTGGCTTTAAAAGATTTATCACCAGAGGAAACTGACAAAGGGGAAGTTATGCCGACTAACTCTCCCCACGTGTCAGAACCTATGACTCCCGCTCAAGGGACGCCCGCTCTAGAGGCGCCAAGTACATCTAGCGCGCCCATAGCGTTTACCTTACAAGACATGTCGGCAGTTATGGATCATACCCTTACAGCGGTATTGTCCAAACTACCAGGGTTACAAGGAAAGCGAGACAGGTCTGGGACTAGGAAAAATACAGAGCACTCTGACGCTATAGTAGCTATGTCTGATATTCCCTCACAATATGCAGAAGCTGAGGAAGGAGACCTTCTATCTGTGGGTGATTTTTCTGACTCAGGGAAGATAATTCAACCTGATTCTGATATGTCTACATTTAAATTTAAGCTTGAACACCTCCGCGTGTTGCTCAGGGAGGTTTTAGCTGCTCTGAATGACTGTGACACCATTATGGTCCCAGAGAAATTGTGTAGATTGGATAAATACTATGCAGTGCCTGTTTACACTGATGTTTTTCCAATACCTCAGAGGTTTTCAGAAATTATTACTAAGGAATGGGATAGACCAGGTGTACCGCTCTCTCCCCCTCCTGTTTTTAAAAAGATGTTTCCCATAGATGCCGCTACACGGGACTTATGGCAAACGGTCCCTAAGGTGGAGGGAGCATTCTCTACCCTAGCGAAGCGTACAACTATCCCAGTCGAGGACACTTGTGCTTTCCTAGATCCAATGGATAAAACGTTAGAGGGTTACCTTAAGAAAATGTTTATTCAACAGGGTTTTATTCTCCAGCCTCTTGCATGCATTGCCCCTGTCACTGCTGCTGCGGCCTTCTGGTTTGAGTCTCTGGAAGAGGCTCTACAGGTAGAAACCCCATTGGATAATATACTTGACAAGCTTAAAGCTCTTAAGCTAGCCAATTAATTTGTTTCTGATGCCGTTGTTCATTTAACCAAACTAACGGCTAAGAACTCAGGTTTTGCTATTCAAGCGCGTAGGGCGTTATGGCTTAAATACCTCTAAGACAGCATGAAGGATTAGCCCCCGATCCGGTAACGGATCTAGTAGGGGGCAGACTTTCTCTCTTCGCCCAGGCTTGGGCAAGAGATGTCCAGGATCCCTGGGTGTTGGAAATTGTGTCCCAGGGGTATCTTCTGGACTTCAAAGCTTCTTCCCCAAAAGGAAGATTTCACCTCTCACAATTATCTGCAAACCAGATAAAGAGAGAGGCATTCTTACATTGTGTTCAAGACCACCTAGTTATGGTAGTGATCCACCCAGTTCCAAGGGAGGAACAGGGGCAAGGATTCTATTCAAATCTGTTTGTGGTTCCCAAGAAAGAGGGAACTTTCAGACCAATCTTAGATCTCAAGAGCCTAAACAAATTTCTCAGGGTCCCATCCTTCAAAATGGAGACTATTCGAACCATCCTACCTATGATCCAGGAGGGTCAATATATGACTACCGTGGACTTAAAGGATGCTTATGTTCACATTCCGATACACAGAGATCATCATCGGTTTCTCAGGTTCGCCTTCCTAAACAGGCATTACCAGTTTGTAGCTCTTCCCTTCGGGTTAGCTACGGCACCAAGAATCTTTACAAAGGTTCTGGGGTCACTTCTGGCGGTGGAAAGTGAACGAAGAAAAGAGTTCTCTGTCCCCTCTCACAAGAGTTTCCTTCCTGGGAACTCTGATAGATTCTGTAGAAATGAAGATTTACCTGACAGAGGCCAGGTTGTCAAAACGTCTAAATTCCTGCCGTGTTCTTTATTCTACTTCTCACCCTTCAGTGGCTCAGTGTATGGAAGTAATCGGCTTAATGTTAGCGGCAATGGACATAGTGCCATTTGCCCGCCTACATCTCAGACCGCTGCAACTCTGCATGCTCGGTCAGTGGAATGGGGATTACACAGATTTGTCCCCTCTACTAAATCTGGATCAAGAGACCAGGGATTCTCTTCTCTGGTGGCTATCTCGGGTCCATCTGTCCAAAGGTATGACCTTCCGCAGGCCAGATTGGACAATAGTTACAACAGATTCCAGCCTTCTGGGCTGGGGTGCAGTCTGGAACTCCCTGAAGGCTAAGGGATCGTGGACTCAGGAGGAGGCACTCCTTCCGATAAACATTCTGGAACTAAGAGCGATATTCAATGCTCTTCAGGCTTGGCCTCAGCTAGCTGCGGTCAGGTTCATCAGATTTCAGTCGGACAACATCACGACTGTAGCTTACATCAACCATCAAGAGGGAACAAGGAGTTCCCTAGCAATGTTGGAGGTTTCAAAGATAATTCTATGGGCAGAGATTCACTCTTGCCATCTATCAGCTATCCATATCCCAGGAGTAGAGAACTGGGAGGCAGATTTTCTAAGTCGACAAACATTTCATCCGGGGGAGTGGGAGCTCCATCCGGAGGTGTTGGCACAGTTGATTCAACTTTGGGGCAAACCAGAACTGGATCTCATGGTGTCTCGTCAGAACGCCAAGCTTCCTTGTTACGGATCCAGGTCCAGGGATCCCAAGGCAGCACTGATAGATGCTCTAGCAGCGCCTTGGTCCTTCAACCTGGCTTATGTGTTTCCACCGTTTCCTCTGCTCCCTCGTCTGATTGCCAAGATCAAGCAGAAGAGAGCTTCTGTGATTTTGATAGCACCTGCGTGGCCACGCAGGACTTGGTATGCAGATCTGGTGGACATGTCATCCTTTCCACCATGGACTCTGCCGCTGAGACAGGACCTTCTACTTCAGGGTCCTTTCAACCATCCAAATCTGATTTCTCTGCGTCTGACTGCTTGGAGATTGAACGCTTGATTTTGTCAAAGTGTGGTTTCTCCGAGTCGGTCATTGATACCTTAATACAGGCGCGAAAGCCTGTCACCAGGAAAATCTATCATAAGATATGGTGTAAATATCTTCATTGGTGTGAATCCAAGGGTTACTCATGGAGTAAAGTCAGGATTCCTAGGATATTATCCTTTCTCCAAGAAGGATTGGAGAAGGGCTTATCAGCTAGTTCCTTAAAAGGACAGATTTCTGCTCTGTCTATCCTTTTGCACAAACGTCTGGCTGAGGTTCCAGATGTTCAGGCGTTTTGTCAGGCTCTGGTTAGAATCAAGCCTGTGTTTAAACCTGTTGCTCCACCATGGAGTTTAAATTTAGTTCTTAAAGTTATTCAAGGGGTTCCGTTTGAACCTTTGCATTCCATAGATATTAAGCTCTTATCTTGGAAAGTTCTGTTTTTAGTAGCTATCTCCTCAGCTTGAAGAGTTTCGGAGTTATCTGCTTTACAATGTGATTCCTCTTATCTCATTTTCCATGCAGATAAGGTAGTGTTACGTACCAAACCTGGTTTTCTACCTAAGGTGGTATCTAATAAGAATATCAATCAGGAGATTGTTGTTCCATCACTGTGTCCTAATCCTTCTTCGAAGAAGGAATGTCTATTACACAATCTTGACGTGGTTCGTGCTTTAAAGTTTTATTTACAAGCTACTAAAGATTTTCGTCAAACATCTGCATTGTTTGTTGTCTACTCTGGACAGAGGAGAGGCCAAAAGGCTTTGGCAACTTCTCTCTCTTTTTGGCTAAGAAGTATAATCCGCTTAGCTTATGAGACTGCTGGCCAGCAGCCTCCTGAAAGAATTACGGCTCATTCTACTAGAGCGGTAGCTTCCACATGGGCTTTTAAGAATGAGGCTTCTGTTGAACAGATTTGTAAGGCGGCGACTTGGTCTTCGCTTCATACTTTTTCTAAATTCTACAAATTTGATACTTTTGCTTCTTTGGAGGCTATTTTTGGGAGAAAGGTCTTACAGGCAGTTGTGCCTTCCATTTAAGCGCCTGCCTTGTCCCTCCCTTCATCCGTGTCCAATAGCTTTGGTATTGGTATCCCACAAGTAATGGATGATCCGTGGAATGGATACACCTTACAAGAGAAAACATAATTTATGCTTACCTGATAAATTTATTTCTCTTGTGGTGTATCCAGTCCACGGCCCGCCCTGTCATTTCAAGGCAGGTGTTTTTTATTTTTAAACTACAGTCACCACTGCACCCTATAGTTTCTCCTTTCTCTTGCTTGTCTTCGGTCGAATGACTGGGGAGTGGCAGTTGGGGGAGGAGCTATATAGACAGCTCTGCTGTGGGTGATCCTCTTGCAGCTCCCTGTTGGTGAGGAGAATATCCCACAAGTAATGGATGATCCGTGGACTGGATACACCACAAGAGAAATAAATTTATCAAGTAAGCATAAATTATGTTTTTTCTTAGGGATTAGAGAGATATTAGTGGCCGCAAAAGAAGGGGAACACTTATTACCCTCAATAAAGTAAAAATTAAATAGTTTCTCAAGGGATGGTACAATTTGTTCTTGCAGGATCCTATAAAATTCAATAGGTAAGCAATCTGGTCCAGCAGCCTTATTAGTCTTAGCTTCTTTAATTGCTCCCAGAATCTCCTCTTCTGCTATAGGTGTATTAATCTCTGATAAGATTTCTATGGGGATTCTAGGAACCTTAATTTTTTCCCAAAAATGTTTTCCCTTATCTATTTCGCATTCCTCAAGCCTATATAGATCTCTAAAATATTCCAAGAGCACTCTGCTAATATCAGCATTATTTGTTACTCTCTTAGTCCCACTTCTAATGGCTGTTATACTATTCCTATTAACTGCTTTCATTATTTTAGCTAAGAACTTTGCAGACCTACCGCCAAAGCCCCCATAGAGTGCCTTTTGTCTTTGCATTTCTTGTATAGTTTTTTGTTTCAGAAATATATCTCAAGCTTTTTTAACGTTTATATACTTATTCCAATTCAGATTTGAACGATCCCCTAAATATGCTCTATAGGCATTTTTAACCTGATTAGACATCTGAATTTCACGTTGTCTAAATTTCCTTTTAAGTTGACACATATAAGCCTTGATTTTCCCTTTTAATACAGCTTTAGCTGCTTCCTAAAATATCTCTGTTCTATTTATATATGAACTATTGTAATTAACATATTCTCTCCATTGATTAGTCAGCCAATTTTGGAAATCAATATTGTTCAGCAAGTGTTTGTGGAAAAAACAGAGTCTGATTAGTGGATAACTGCATACTTTCTGGATTAAGGGTCAGCATAATAGTGGCATGATCTGAAATTATTATCTCTCCAATCTCTGCTCTCCACTCTAATCCAATTAAAGGGTCTGCAAATCAAAAATAAATCGATCCTAGACAATGCTTGGTGACCTTTTGACATACATGTATATGATCTTAAATCAGGATTCTGTGAGCGCCAAATATCAGTTAACCCTAATTGTGAACAGAATTTCTGTAAAATGTGAACTTTTCTATCGCATTTAAACAAAGATTTTTTATTGATTCTATCTAGTATACAACTAAATTTAAACCTCCTCCCACTATGAGGGTTTGTCCTATGTACTTATGCAGACGTAATGTCATATTATTCAAAAATAAATATATAAATAAATATATAAATATTGCAAAGAATAAATAGTTTTTTATTATAAGTTATCTCTAAGATTTGAAACTGACCTTCTTGATCTATCATGGAGGACTCTATTTTATATTCTAAAGCTTTATTAAAAAGAATAGCCACTCCTCTCTTACGGGAATTATATGGGGCAGCCACCACTTATCCCACCCTGTTAGTCTGCAATTTAGAAACTTCTGTAGCTTTTAAGTGGATTTCCTGTAAAAAAGCTATATTTGGCTTAAGTTTGGCAAGATGTTTAATTATAGATTTCCTCTTTATTGGGGAGTTTATGCCTCCTACACTCCAGGAAGCTATTTTAAAAGACGTTGCCATTTATTTAACTTACAGATAACCCCAAGAGGGAATCTCCATAATAAGATATAATAATATTTAGGGACGGGGATGTGCGGGCACCCATTCGATAAACACAGAGAGAGGAACGAGGAAAGAAGGAAAAAAAAGGGGGAGAAGAAAAAAAAAAGGTAGAGGAAACTAAAAACCAACTACATAATATATATATTCTATAATATGCTATCGTTATTTAAACATTTTTAATACATCTTTTAATCTATAGATCCACAAATAAATCATGAATTAACAGCCTCATAAATATAGTCTATAATATACACACAGTGGAAAAAGAGAGAGAGAGAAAAAAAAAATTACATTTCCAAACCATAATCCATTAAAATTAAATAACATATAAGACCAAACTCAGACCTTAATTTAATAGAATATAAAAACTAATAATGTATAGTATATGTCTCAACTTCACGGTAGACCTAATTCCTTACAAAGAGATAATGAGTCCTGGGTATTGTTTAGTGTGTATGAAATCCCTGCCTTTGCTACTATGAGTTTCGCAGGATACACCAACCTGACGTTATACACTGCTTTCATAAATTTCGTAAAAAAAGGTGACATTTCTCTTCTTTTGGCAAGCGTCTCAGAATAAAAATCTTGAAAGATCATGATCTTATGTGTCAATAAGAAGAGAATTGAGTTTCCTATAATGTTTTAAGTATAACAGTTTATCTTGATAATTAACAAATTTAAAGATAATAGGTCTAGGTTTAGATTCTGTACTGTTATTCTCTCTTAGGTACCCAATTCGGTGTACTCTTTCTATTTGGAAAGCCACAGGAGGGGGCGCAATCAAGAGTGCCTGAGGAAGAGTATTCGTAACAAAGGCCATCACCTCCTGCGGGCCTACTGACTCTGGCAGGCCAATAACCCTCAAATTATTGCGCCTTGACCGATCTTCAAGGTCTTCAATTCTTGCTTGCAATAGAGAGAGAGCCTTGTCTTGCTTAGCCATGATAGGCTCATTACTATTTAATCTGTCCTCTAGATCAGACACCCTTGTCTCCACCTCTTCCATTCTGGCAGTAAATTGTCGGATTTCACCTGTTAAACTAGAAATTTCAGCTTTGATTTCTTTTTTAACAACATCTAAATGAGGTGTAATTACTTAAGCCACCTCAGCAGCAAGCTCTGCCATGTCGCTAATACCAATGCCAGATAATCTTCGCTCATGTGAAGTATCTAGGTTAGGATCTGCAGTCTTTATACTGCCCTTCTTATCCTTTTTAGGAGGCATATTTGGGGAGGAACTTTTTTGGTGTGAAATAAACCTATCCATTCACCTACGCGAATCTTGTGTGTGTGTGTATTACTCAAAAAAAAAAAAAAATTATCTTTTGCACAGTGACTGATGACCTCTGCTAAACTTAGCAGGGGAATTGTGAGACTTTAGGAATAACCTAGTGAACAACATAAAATGTGTACTTTAAACCTATATTTCTAGGTATGTGCGAATTAACACTAAGCAGTTCTATTTATAGGTGCTTTAAACTGTGAAAAAGAAAAAAATCACAAAAAACACCCCAAAACAATGAAAATACAAAAATATTGTGAAAATATATAACTCCAACAAAGTGAAATACAGTGATCTTTAAAGTTTACACTACACTACAGTTTACACTACAGCTGACTTAATTTTAAAAAACATACCAACAAGCCTAAATCCTGCATTTAACCAGATCTAATGGTATGAGTACCACAGCTTATGCTTCCACCAAGACCATATAGAGTACAGCATTTTCAAAATCCATAAGTACAGCTGACAGATGGGAACATTTGTACACTATATTTGAAGTGGTGCTCTTGGTTGGGGAAAATGGGGATAAAACAAACAAAAATATGTCAACCTTTTAAAAGTACTTTTCTTCAACTAGCCATCTACCCAGATCATTAATGTACAATTTTGAATTCACAGAATTATTTTTGTTTACACATTTAGAAATATGATTCTTTAAAAAGTGATCCCTTAATTTCTGCAATTTTGTTTTATCATGCATGTCACACACTGTTGATTTAGGGGATGCAAGGTGCATACATGTTTCCTCCTGTGAGTGTTTCTGTGGGTGTCAGTGTTTATGTCTTTGTGCTTTGGTTTGTGTCTTTATGAGTGTGTATGTATTTTTTTTCTGTGGGTCTCTCTGTGAGGGTGGGTGTGTATGTCTTTGTGCATTTTCTGTGGATGTCTGTGAGGGTGTGTGCATATGTCTTTGAGTTTTTTCTATGGGTGTCTCTGCGAGGGTTTGTGTATGTTTGCCTTTGTGTATTTTCTCTGGATGCCTCCGTGAGGGTGGGTGTGTATGTCTGTGTTTTCTGTGGATGTCTCAGTGAGGGTGTGTGTATGTATGTCTTTCTGTGTTTTATGTGGTTGTCTCTCTGTGTGTGTATGTCTTTGTGTGTTTTCTGTAGGTGTCTCTGTGTGTGTGTGTGTATGTCTTTGTGTGTTTTCTGAGGCTGTCTCTGTCGGTGTTTCCTAGGGTGTATGTGCAAGTTTGAGTTTGTGTGTGTGTTTGTCCATTGTCTGTTCCTTTTTAGGACATTTTGACCTTACTACTGATTATTCACATCTTTCTACAGACTTTGAGACTAATGAGACCTTTATGGAAGTCACCAATCCACAATTTAACCTTTAAATTACTGTTTAGGCAGTTCAGGGCCCTTCCTTTCAGCCACTGCATGCTGTTGTCATCTTTTAGTTATCTTCCTTTACAAAAAGATAATCAGAACTCCATATTTTGTTTTCTAAATCTACTTTTTTTTTTTTAACAAAACTGTAGTCTACCTCATTACTTGTCAGGTCAATGTAAACAAGTGCTGAGTGTCTGTTTGGGTGTCTGTCTGAGTTTCTTTGCGTGTCTGCTAGTGTCTATATGTGAATTCTTATGTGTGAGTGTGTGTGTTTCAGTGTATGAGTGTGTCTCTGTGTGTTTGTATGTTACTACCTTTACAACATTTCCAAGTTTAAATAGACACTTTAGAATAAAGTGCATATATGTTTTAGTCACTTGGTCAAAAATTGCACATGTCAAAGGGGGGGGGGGCCCTGATCAGTGGTTAAGTCAGGGGCCCCAAAATTTCTAGTGGCGGCCCTGCTCCTGGGTATTGTTTAGTGTGTATGAAATCCCTGCCTTTGCTACTATGAGTTTCGCAGGATACACCAACCTGACGTTATACACTGCTTTCATAAATTTCGTAAAAAAAAGGTGACATTTCTCTTCTTTTGGCAAGCGTCTCAGAATAAAAATCTTGAAAGATCATGATCTTATGTGTGTCAATAAGAAGAGAATTGAGTTTCCTATAATGTTTTAAGTATAACAGTTTATCTTGATAATTAACAAATTTAAAGATAATAGGTCTAGGTTTAGATTCTGTACTGTTATTCTCTCTTAGGTACCCAATTCGGTGTACTCTTTCTATTTGGAAAGCCACAGGAGGGGGCGCAATCAAGAGTGCCTGAGGAAGAGTATTCGTAACAAAGGCCATCAACTCCTGTGGGCCTACTGACTCTGGCAGGCCAATAACCCTCAAATTATTGCGCCTTGACCGATCTTCAAGGTCTTCAATTCTTGCTTGCAATAGAGAGAGAGCCTTGTCTTGCTTAGCCATGATAGGCTCATTACTATTTAATCTGTCCTCTAGATCAGACACCCTTGTCTCCACCTCTTCCATTCTGGCAGTAAATTGTCGGATTTCACCTGTTAAACTAGAAATTTCGGCTTTGATTTCTTTTTTAACAACATCTAAATGAGGTGTAATTACTTAAGCCACCTCAGCAGCAAGCTCTGCCATGTCGCTAATACCAATGCCAGATAATCTTCGCTCATGTGAAGTATCTAGGTTAGGATCTGCAGTCTTTATTCTGCCCTTCTTATCCTTTTTAGGAGGCATATTTGGGGAGGAACTTTTTTGGTGTGAAATAAACCTATCCATTCACCTACGCGAATCTTGTGTGTGTGTGTATTACTCAAAAAAAAAAAAAAATTATCTTTTGCACAGTGACTGATGACCTCTGCTAAACTTAGCAGGGGAATTGTGGATCTTTAGGAATAACCTAGTGAACAACATAAAATGTGTACTTTAAACCTATATTTCTAGGTATGTGTGAATTAATACTAAGCAGTTCTATTTATAGGTGCTTTAAACTGTAAAAAAGAAAAAAATCACAAAAAAACACCCCAAAACAATGAAAATACAAAAATATTGTGAAAATATATAACTCCAGCAAAGTGAAATACAGTGATCTTTAAAGTTCCTAGTTAACTAATATCTGGGAGGGCTACACCATAAGCTGTATCAAGGATTCAGATCACAAACCCACTAGATGCAACACACAGGTAATAATAGATTCACAGTATTAGTTTAAATCAAATAGTCATATCGTAAGGCTTAAGATCTTACAGGATTTGAAGGCTTATTATAGCCTTCCAATCATTAAAGGGACATTATACACTCATTTTTTCTTTGCATAAATGTTTTGTAGATGATCTATTTATAAAGCCCATAAAGTTTGTTTTTTTTAAAAATTTATAATTTTGCTTATTTTTAAATAACATTGCTCTGATTTTCAGACTCCTAACCAAGCCCCAAAGTTTTATTTGAATACCGTCAGCTACTTTTACTCCTGTTTGTGTAAAGGGTCTTTTCATATGCAAAAGAAGGGGGGGAGTGTCTTATTTTCCACTTGCAGTGGGCTTTCCAACTACCTTTTCAATAGAGCTAAACTGAAAGCTTCTAAGTACGTTTTTAAACCATTTTATACTGGATTTTTATATCAGTATCAGTGCATCTTATTCTTTATAGTAGTGTCTATTACATGCAGTTATGTGAAAATGAGTGTATACTGTCCCTTTAAAAGGTCTGACACTTTATATTACTGAATAGGTTAATACAAGTCTTAAAGACCTGAATTAGTGGAACAGTAATAGTATTTCAGATAATATATTCCTTTCCAGTCTCGGGTATTAATAGGCATAAATTCAAAGTTAACAGGGTCCTGTCGATTTACCAGCAAAGTCTATCTCATAACTATATTTTAATACTATACTTATAAGTATCACTTAATTAGTACATTCAGCTCCCAGCAAAAGGGGGCCCAAGTTCACAATTGGTCCTTTTAAGCTATAAATAAGACTAAATCTGTATGCAACATCCACAAATAGATACAAATTAGTTGTTTGTACTTCAGTCTTATGTAACTTTTTAAGAAGCAAAATTTTGGCTTCTGTTAATTATCACTAATTGCCAGGCAGTAGTTCTCGTTGCCAAATATATAGTCAATAACCATCTATCTATAGGAACCAGTGTCCATTATTTGTTCTGTGGGCCTGGGACAGAGGATATATATGTAACATTATGCCTCACTCTACCAGTCGGCAACCCCAGCCTTAAAGGGACACTGTACCCAAATTTTTTCTTTTGTAATTCAGAAAGAGCATGCAATTTTAAGCAACTTTCTAATTTACTCCTATTATCATTTTTTCTTCGTTCTCTTGCTATCATTATTTGAAAAAAAAGGCATCTAAGCTTTTTTTTGGTTTCAGTACTCTGGACAGCACTTTTTTATTGGTGGATGAATTTATCCACCAATCAGCAAGGACAACCCAGGTTGTTCACCAAAAATGGGCCGGCATCTAAACTTACATTCTTGCATTTCAAATAAAGATACCAAGAGAATGAAGAAAATTTGATAATAGGAGTAAATTAGAAAGTTGCTTAAAATGTCATGCTCAATCTGAATCACGAAAGAAAATTTTTGGGTACAGTGTCCCTTTAACAGACCCACAATGTCAATTATGGTTTCAAAAGGGAAATAGACTTACGGCACCGGACCACTTCACTTATTATGATGTAGATATTTAGTCCGTGTCCGTAACACCCTCTATAACAAGCCAGAGCCGCTGCTAAAAGTATCTGAACCGCCACCAACAACAGGCACTCTGCCCGTGTGTAATAGCGAGAGTTGTAGAGGTGTGTCCGTAAGTAGCAGGAGTTGACCCAAGTTTCTGCCTTCCGATACTCACAATGGCTAAAGACCCGGCACTCCAACTTGACCTCTGCAATATCCACCGTATTCCCTCGGAACACAGCTTAGCTTCTGTGGAGGGCCGTAGTATATAACTATCCCTCTGACTACATATGATGTATACTGCTTTCTTCTTGTGCAACAGGAGGTGTGTGGGAATTACCCCTCAGGATTGGTCCAAACTACTGATGTCCGCACACACCCGCAGAAAGACTTCACTTCACTGGAGGGCCGTGGAGTTAGCCTAAGCCTTAATTCACACGCTGTAAAGGCAGGTCTCTTTCCATTCAAAGCCCTTGCTCACACAGTCTCGAAACTCCCGTCACACTCCCCGGCAGAGCCAAGTTCCATACAGGCTCCTAATCATCTGTTTGGGGTAATGGACCTCTCCGTTGGAAAAGATATCAGAGTCTTTGGCTCAGTTTTACCAACCTTTCAATCAGGTTAGTGCTTAAAGTACAGACCAATTTCACCTGCTGTTTAGAGGCTGTTATGTACGGCTAGGTCAATCTGTGTGCTGGAGTCTTCAAAAAAAGGTGCTATAGCAACATAGCATATTACTGCCACAGTGGAACTTCCAATCCGAGATCCGAGGATCCTGTACCGGCCTAAAAACGAGTTAGGATAAGGTACGCTTCAGTAGGCTGGAGAGTAGTATAATTCCCAATAAGGTAGAGGTGAAGTCGAAGGCAGCTACCTGTGTGCTACCTGTTGGCTCCGCCTCCAGCCGGAAGTTCCCGGGGGCTTAAAGGGACACTAAACCCAAATTTTTTCTTTCGTGAGCATGTAATTTTAAGCAACTTTCTAATTTACTCCTATTATCAAATTTTCTTCATTCTCTTGGTATCTTTATTTGAAATGCAAGAATGTAAGTTTAGATGCCGGCCCATTTTTGGTGAACAACCTGGGTTGTTCTTGCTGATTGGTGGAAAAATTCATCCACCAATAAAGTGCTGTCCAGAGTACTGAATAAAAAAAACCGCTTAGATGCCTTATTTTTCAAATAAAGATAGCAAGAGAACGAAGAAAATTTGATAATAGGAGTAAATTAGAAAGTTGTTTAAAATTGCATGCTCTATTTGAATCACAAAAGAAAAAAAATGGGTTCAGTGTCCCTTTAAGCTAATGACAGTAAGATACAGAAATTAAAACAATCTTTTTATTTCTCAAAAAACGGCACCTTTATACTTCTAATAGCTGGGGCACTCACCACCTCTTAGACCCAGACAATACAAATATAAAGCATCTTCTCTGACAGCGAGCTTGGTCAGGAAAGAGGAAATGAAAGCGAGACCACTCCCAGTCATGTGGTGCGTAAGGCAGTACCGCCCCTGCTATAAGAAAAAGCGTGCCAAGCTACAAACTGCACAGTGTTCAAAGTGAAAGTAAAAACCTGTGTGTTCCAGCCACATAACAAACAGTCTATGAGCCCAATAAAATCTCACACATAAAGCAGCATAAAATCAAAGCATCACATTTGATTAATCCCCACTGTTAAATAATCACCCTCAGGAGATATTAACCAATAATTCTATTAAGATAAAAGGGCCACACTGTGACCCTGTCTTCTATCATTCTAGCATCGCTCCTGACATGGACGTGAGTGAGAAAACAAGCAGGCAGTGAAACTCGTCAACACTGTTTGCTTAAAGGGACACTGTAGCCCAAAAAATTATTTTGTAATTCAGATAGAGCATGCAATTTTAAGCAACTTTCTAATTTACTCCTATTATCAAATTGTCTTTATTTTCTTGGTATGTTTATTTGAAAAGCAAGAATGTACGTTTAGATGCCGGCCCATTTTAGGTGAACAACCTGGGTTGTCCTTGCTGATTGGACAGCACCTTTAAACAAGTGCTGTCCATGGTTCTGAACCCACAATTTGCTGGCTCCTTAGCTGAGATGCCTTCTTTTCAAATAAAGATTGCAAGAGAATGAAGAAAAATTGATAATAGAAGTAAACTAGAAAGTTGCTTACAATTACATGCTCTATCTGAATCATGAAAGAAAAAATTTGGGTTCAGTGTCCCTTTAAGGAGCTATTAGCAGGCAGTCTGGATGGGTTCGCAGAAAGACTCTCCCTGCATCTCCAGACTCTAACTTTCATCAATGCTCTCACTGAGAGGCTTACAAGACTACTTAAAACTCCAGTCCCATATTAAAGGGCAGATACCCCTCCTGAGGAACAACTCCGAAATCTTCTGACCCTTCTCTGCTATCCTCCTATGACAAAAGGCAAAGAATGACTGGGGGAAGTGGGAGAGGTATTTAAGCCTTTGGCTGGGGTGTCTTTGCCTCCTCCTGGTGGCCAGGTTCAGTATTTCCCAACAGTAAGGAATGAAGCCATGGACTCCTTATATTAAGAAGGAAATGTCCCATGAGGTGAAAAAAGATTCACAACCCATACCCTATATACATCCCTCTGAAAAGCACTGTACTCTGAGGGGAAACTGGGCCTCAACATAGACTTAAAACCCCTCTCTCTGAAGAATCAAATGCACATCTTCATTCTTCAACCACCTCCAGCAGAGGCAAAGTAAAGACTGAGGTATGTATGAGGTGGGAGGAGTTGGGTAACGTTACTGCTGCTATATGTACAATAATAGGTTATTCTGGTATCTCACTCCTTGCTTTAACTGACATCTGATTCTCATGCAGAGGTATCCTGACTGTGTACCCTGGCTTTAGAATGTCACACACTGTGCAAGCAGGTTTCTTATTAGGTTTTATGTGATTATTGCCACAAGCACAGATTACAACTCAGGTTCTCTCAAGACTTGCAATAGATATGTACTTGTATGAAAACTGTAGCTAAAATGCTGATTTTTTTATTTATTTAAAGTAAAAGCTGTTTCAATTAAATTTTTTACAAATATGTCTATCAGTTGATTGGCTGATAGTTACTCCTTGCTAATGCTCATTCTATTGTCCAATGGTTGACAGGTAGTTCCTGATAATATTAATGATTAGCAGGAAGTACCTATAAAAAAGGGACAGTAAAGTCAAAATTAAACTTTTAGGATTCATTAGAGAATGTCATTCAACTTTCCATCTCTGAGGAAGTGCACAAAGAGAACAGGAAACACATCAGATTTTCTTTTTTGTCTGCCTGACCCAAGGAATGGCCATTTCTATGAACCTCCAATAAACTTTGGATTTTTATTGCGTCTTACTTATGGTGTCTGCACTACATATTTTGGTCTTGCTGTCTAGGCTTAGGAGCAGCAATGCATTACTGGGAGCTAGCTACCGATTGATGGCTGCACATGTCTCTTGTCATTGACTCACCAGATGTGTTCAGCTAGCTCCCAGTAGTGCAATGCTTGCTCCTGAGCCTATTCTTCAACAGAGGATACAAAGAGAATTAAGTAAATTTGCTAACAGAAGCAAAGTGGAAAATTGCATGTTCTATCTGAATCATGAAACTTTGTACTCTAAAATTGTCTAAAACTGTCTCCACTTTAATGCGTTTCCAATGGTCCATTTTACCTACTGTACTGTATGCAGAAAGCTTCTTTACCTTACATAGAAAAAACATAATTTATGCTTACCGGATAAATTTATTTCTCTTGTAGTGTATCCAGTCCACGGATCATCCATTACTTGTGGGATATTCTCCTTCCCAACAGAAAGTTGCAAGAGGATCACCCACAGCAGAGCTGCTACATAGCTCCTCCCCTCACAATTTTGAAAAGGTATGAAGCGAAGACCAAGTCGCAGCCTTGCAAATCTGTTCAACAGAAGCCTCATTTTTAAAGGCCCAGGTGGAAGCCACAGCTCTAGTAGAATGAGCTGTAATCCTTTCAGGGGGCTGCTGTCCAGCAGTCTCATAGGCTAAGCGTATTACGCTCCGAAGCCAAAAAGAAAGAGAGGTTGCCGAAGCTTTTTGACCTCTCCTCTGTCCAGAGTAAACAACAAACAGTGTAGATCTTTGGCGAAAATCTTTAGTAGCTTGTAAGTAAAACTTTAAAGCACGGACCACGTCCAGATTATGTAAAAGGTGTTCCTTCTTTGAAGAAAGATTAGGACACAATGATGGAACAACAATCTCTTGATTGATATTCTTGTTAGAAACTACCTTAGGTAAAAACCCAGGTTTTGTACGCAGAACTACTTTATCTGAATGGAAAATCAGATAAGGAGAATCACATTGTAAGGCAGATAACTCAGAGACTCTCCGAGCCGAGGAAATAGCCATCAAAAACAGAACTTTCCAAGATAAAAGCTTGATTTCAATGGAATGAAGGGGTTCAAACGGAACCCCTTGAAGAACTTTAAGAACCAAGTTTAAGCTCCATGGGGGAGCAACAGGTTTAAACACAGGCTTAATTCTAACCAAAGCCTGACAAAAAGCTTCAACGTCTGGAACTTCTGCCAGACGCTTGTGCAAAAGAATAGACAGAGCAGAAATCTGTCCCTTTAAAGAACTAGCTGATAATACTTTTTCCAAACCCTCTTGGAGAAAGGACAATATCCTAGGAATCCTAACCTTACTCCATGAGTAATTCTTGGATTCACACCAATAAAGGTATTTACGCCATATCTTATGGTAGATTTTCCTGGTGACAAGCTTTCGTGCCTGTATAAGGGTATCAATGACTGACTTGGAGAAGCCACGCTTTGATAAAATCAAGCGTTCAATCTCCATGCAGTCAGTCTCAGAGAAATTAGATTCGGATGATTGAAAGGACCTTGTAGTAGAAGGTCTTGTCTCAGAGGCAGGGTCCATGGTGGAAAGGATGACATGTCCACTAGGTCTGCATACCAGGTCCTGCGTGGCCACGCAGGCGCTATCAAGATCACCGATGCTCTCTCCTGTTTGATTTTGGCAATCAGTCGAGGAAGCAGAGGAAACGGTGGAAACACATAAGCCAGGTTGAAGAACCAAGGCGCTGCTAGAGCATCTATCAGTGCCGCTTCTGGGTCCCTGGACCTGGATCCGTAACAAGGAAGCTTGGCGTTCTGGCGAGACGCCATGAGATCCAGTTCTGGTTTGCCCCAACGATGAACCAATTGAGCAAACACCTCCGGATGGAGTTCCCACTCCCCCGGATGAAAAGTCTGACGACTTAGAAAATCCGCCTCCCAGTTCTCTACACCTGGGATATGGATTGCTGATAGGTGGCAAGAGTGAGTCTCTGCCCAGCGAATTATCTTGGAGACTTCTGACATCGCTAGGGAACTCCTGGTTCCCCCTTGATGGTTGATGTAAGCTACAGTCGTGATGTTGTCCGACTGAAATCTGATGAACCTCAGTGTTGCTAACTGAGGCCAAGTTAGAAGAGCATTGAAAATTGCTCTTAACTCCAGAATGTTTATTGGGAGGAGTTTCTCCTCCTGAGTCCAAGAACCCTGAGCTTTCAGGGAGTTCCAGACTGCACCCCAACCTAGAAGGCTGGCATCTGTTGTTACAATTGTCCAATCTGGTCTGCGAAAGGTCATACCTTTGGACAGATGGACCCGAGATAACCACCAGAGAAGAGAATCTCTGGTTTCCTGATCCAGATTTAGTAGAGGGGACAAATCTGTGTAATCCCCATTCCACTGACTGAGCATGCATAATTGCAGCGGTCTGAAATGCAGGTGCGCAAATGGCACTATGTCCATCGTCGCTACCATTAAGCCGATTACTTCCATGCACTGAGCCACCGTGGGGCGCGGAATGGAGTGAAGAACACGGCAAGCATTTAGAAGTTTTGATAACCTGGACTCCGTCAGGTAAATTTTCATTTCTATAGAATCTATTAGAGTCCCTAGGAAGGAAACCCTTGTGAGAGGAGATAGAGAACTCTTTTCTTCGTTCACTTTCCACCCATGCGACCTCAGAAATGTCAGAACTATCTCTGTATGAGACTTGGCAATTTGAAAGCTTGACGCCTGTATCAGGATGTCGTCTAGATAAGGAGCCACCGCTATGCCTCGCGGTCTTAGAACCGCCAGAAGTAAGCCCAGAACCTTTGTAAAAATTCTTGGGGCTGTAGCCAACCCGAATGGAAGAGCTACAAATTGGTAATGCCTGTCTAGAAAGGCAAACCTCAGGAACCGATGATGATTCTTGTGAATCGGAATGTGAAGGTAGGCATCCTTTAAGTCCACTGTGGTCATGTACTGACCCTCTTGGATCATGGGTAAAATGGTTCGAATAGTTTCCATCTTGAAGGATGGAACTCTGAGGAATTTGTTTAAGATCTTTAGATCCAAAATTGGTCTGAAGGTTCCCTCTTTTTTGGGAACCACAAACAGATTTGAATAAAACCCCTGTCCTTGTTCCGTCCGCGGAACTGGATGGATAACTCCCATTACAAGGAGATCTTGCACACAGCGTAGGAATGCCTCTTTCTTTATCTGGTTTACAGATATTCTTGAAAGGTGAAATCTCCCTTGTGGAGGAGAAGCTTTGAAGTCCAGAAGATATCCCTGAGATATGATCTCTAACGCCCAGGGATCCTGAACATCTCTTGCCCACGCCTGGGCGAAGAGAGAGAGTCTGCCCCCTACTAGATCCGTTGTCGGATAGGGGGCCATTCCTTCATGCTGTCTTGGAGGCAGCAGCAGGCTTTCTGGCCTGCTTGCCCTTGTTCCAGGACTGGTTAGGTTTCCAGGCCTGCTTGGATTGAGCAAAAGTTCCCTCTTGTTTTGAAGCAGAGGAAGTTGATGCTGCACCTGCCTTGAAATTTCGAAAGGCACGAAAATTAGACTGTTTGGCCCTTGATTTGGCCCTGTCCTGAGGAAACGTATGACCCTTACCTCCAGTAATGTCAGCAATAATTTCTTTCAAACCAGGCCCGAATAAGGTCTGCCCCTTGAAAGGAATGTTGAGTAATTTAGACTTTGAAGTCACATCAGCTGACCAGGATTTAAGCCATAGCGCCCTACGCGCCTGGATGGCGAATCCAGAATTCTTAGCTGTTAGTTTAGTCAAATGAACAATGGCATCAGAAACCAATGAGTTAGCTAGCTTAAGTGTTCTAAGCTTGTCAATAATTTCAGTCAATGGAGCTGTATGGATGGCCTCTTCCAGGGCCTCAAACCAGAACGCCGCCGCAGCAGTGACAGGCGCAATGCATGCAAGGGGCTGTAAAATAAAACCTTGTTGAATAAACATTTTCTTAAGGTAACTCTCTAATTTTTTATCCATTGGATCTGAAAAAGCACAACTGTCCTCAACCGGGATAGTGGTACGCTTTGCTAAAATAGAAACTGCTCCCTCCATCTTAGGGACTGTCTGCCATAAGTCCCGTGTAGTGGCATCTATTGGAAACATTTTTCTAAATATAGGAGGTGGGGAAAAGGGCACACCGGGTCTATCCCACTCCTTACTAATAATTTCTGTAAGCCTTTTAGGTATTGGAAAAACATCAGTACTCACTGGCACTGCATAGTATTTATCCAGTCTACACAATTTCTCTGGCACTGCAATTGTGTCACAGTCATTCAGAGCAGCTAATACCTCCCCAAGCAATACACGGAGGTTCTCAATATTAAATTTAAAATTAGAAATCTCTGAATCAGGTCTCCCCGAGTCAGAGATGTCACCCACAGACTGAAGCTCTCCGTCCTCAGGTTCTGCATATTGTGACGCAGTATCAGACATGGCTCTTACAGCATCTGCGCGCTCTGTATCTCGTCTAACCCCAGAGCTATCGCGCTTGCCTCTTAATTCAGGCAATCTGGCTAATACCTCTGACAGGGTATTATTCATGATTGCAGCCATGTCCTGCAAAGTAATCGCTATGGGCATCCCTGATGTACTTGGCGCCATATTAGCGTGCGACACGTGGGGAGAGTTAGTCGGCATAACTTCCCCCTCGACAGACCCCTCTGGTGACAATTCTTTTATAGATAAAGACTGATCTTTACTGTTTAAGGTGAAATCAATACATTTAGTACACATTCTCCTATGGGGCTCCACCATGGCTTTTAAACATAATGAACAAGTAGTTTCCTCTGTGTCAGACATGTTTGTACAGACTATAGCAAGAAAGAAGTGGATAGAGGATCCACTGACAGAATGCAGCTAGCACTCTATGCCTAGGCTGAATAAACATAATCCATTCCACTTGTGGCAAAATTTAAATGCAACAAGTAGGACGCTAATTGACTTATTATTTGTGGGGACTGCCACAGTAGTGCCATTGTAAACCTTTGTAGTTTAGAATAAGTCTAATACTCTGGTGAATCCAGAGTTTCTCTACAATTGAGCACACAGGCGAATTTGACAACATGGAATCCACTTGGGACAGAGACAGGCAGGCACGACATACCAAAAGAGAGGCAGATTTAAATGAAATTTTCGAAGAAGGTCCGAATCAGGGTAATAGTCAAATACCAAATACTCTAGATGGATTACTAAAAGATGCTCATAAAACCATGTTGAAGCAAGATAGAGTTTGGTGGAACAAACATTTTTTCGATAAATATCTAGAAAAGAAACTTATACCAAGAGGGCTACGTATACAGCTCTTTCCAGCATTTGAATTCAGGAATCAAACACATGCACAAGAATGGGAGGAAGCGCTCTCCGAATGTTCAGCCAAATTGATGAAAATTCTGATAAAGCATGATAAGGCAGAATATGATTTATTAGAAACCAAAATCAAAGAATATAATGATGCATTAAAAAAATACGAACTAAATCCTGAGTTTGACAGACTATATAAAACTTATCAAAAAGAACTGGATAAGTATGAAGATGAACTAAAATCCACCAAACAGGGAAAGCTAAATAGAGATATACAAGACTACACTAACAACAGAGTCTATAGATGGAGGAACAGAGGCTTCTTCAGAAATCCAACAAGATATCCGAAAGTAACAATAGTGCAAAGCGATATATCGGATACAGATGGAGATGAAGGAAGCTTGACAGATGGTAGTTCAACCAACATTACTCCTACTACCCTTACATCAAGAGCCTCCAGTCGTAATAAACGGAAAGATTTTTTAGACTCAAATGGAAAAGACGAAGGACCCGCAGAGGGAGGGGCAAAAAACAAAAGACCCGCAAGAAACCGGAATCGGAACCAAATGGAACAGCAGAGCAACTGGAGACAACAAAGGAGGGCTCCGAGCCCCTTCTCCCAAATTCGATTAAATCATTAAATGTAATAAATCTGTCTCAAATACCATTAACCAAAGATCATATATCGGTATTATCGAAGGGCCTGTCATTCTGCCCCACAACTAACATAGACAAATTTGAAACCATTAAGGATGTACAACTGTATATACGTAAACTAGCTCTTAATAAATTCTTCTCTAATACAGAAAGTGAATTGGAATGGAATGCTGATGAACTGGAATGCATCAATAACATGGAAAACTTGCTGGAAGAATCAGATGCCCAGACACCAAATTCATGGAGGAAAAATATCAAAAACAAGTCTACTTTTATGCCAAGAAATGTCAATACCCCTCAGCTAGATGTATTCAACGAGATGGTCTGTAATGACATCACGGCCTTGTCAATAACACCAACATGTAAAAATCTAACATTCAAGGAGAGACAAGCATTACAAGATCTGAAACAAAGAGATGAAATCGTGATACGCAATGCAGATAAAGGAGGAAACATCGTAATCTGGCCCTTAGAAATGTATCTCAAAGAAGTACACAAACAACTTAGAAATCAGAGCTGCTACACGAAATTACTATTGAATCCGACAAACGGATACCAAAAAATATATGATAATATGATCAATCAGGCCTTCCTGAGAGGAACAATCTCTGATAAAGAAAAGAAATTCCTTACGGTACCTAATCCGAAAATAGCAACCTTCTATATAATACCCAAGATCCACAAAGATCAAGAGAATCCGCCAGGAAGACCCATCGTCTCAGGGATAGGCTGCTTGAC
This sequence comes from Bombina bombina, assembly GCF_027579735.1. Lineage (NCBI taxonomy): Eukaryota > Metazoa > Chordata > Amphibia > Anura > Bombinatoridae > Bombina > Bombina bombina. Next base: position 566,417,405 of record NC_069501.1, read on the forward strand.
GGAAAAAGCCAGCCAGTATGTAGATTATAGGTTGCGTAAATTTGTCCATGAGTTACCATCATATATACGAGATACGACACAGATACTCCAAAGACTTGAAGGCATTAATCTAAACAAAGAGACGTGGCTTGTCACAACGGATGTGGAATCCCTTTATACATCAATAGAACACAGGGATGGAATCAAGGCAGTGGAATATTTCCTAGAAAGATGCTCTGAGGAAGACAAGGAACATGATAGTTTTATAATCCAACTATTAGGATTTATATTAAACTATAATTTCTTTATATTTGACAATAAATTTTATTTGCAAACCAGAGGAACAGCCATGGGGACGGCATGTGCCCCCACCTACGCCAATCTCTTTCTGGGCTGGTGGGAGGCTGAATACGTATTTACAGATGCCAACAGAAAATACACCGACATGGTCCCCATTTGGCTAAGATATATAGACGATATCATCTTCATCTGGGAAGGATCTCATGAGTTGCTACTAGAATTCCTGAACATCCTTAATAATAATAATCTGAACATAAAATTAACTCATGAGGCAAGTAAAAATGCAATTAACTTTCTGGATATAACCATTTACAAGGACGAGCAAGGAGATGTCAAAACTGACCTGTACAGGAAAAAGACAGCCACAAACAGCCTATTATACAGCACCAGTGCTCATGCACCAGGAACAATTAGGGGTTTACCAACAGGTGAATTCCTCAGAATAAGGAGAAACTGCACGGACAAAGAAACATTCAACATCAGAGCCCAAGAACTGGAGGAAAGACTATTGGATCGTGGCTACAGCAAAAGAAAAATAAAAAAAGCAAAATATAAAGCTTCACAAACGAACAGAGATCAATTACTAAGAAAAAAAGTTAAAGTCAATGAAAACATTCCACGACTAATCCTCACACATAATAGCCAAACGCCTGAGGTGATCAATATTATCAAAAAACATTGGAATATACTTATGACGGACCCTGTCTTAAAACGCAAATTAGGAGAGAGACCAACCATAGGGTACAGACGTGTCAAAAATTTAAAAGACATGGTCAGTAGCAGCCATTTCAATGTGAAAAGGACCAAATCGGCTTTCAATCCAGGATCATTTCAATGTGGCAATTGTAGCACATGCCACCATATTGTTAAAACCTCCAATATCAAAGATAGATTTGGAATAATACACCAAATCAAAAGATACATCAGCTGTAACACAGAAGGAGTAATTTACATTTTAAGGTGTAGATGTAAATTATTATATGTTGGTATGACGACACGCAAGCTCAGAACAAGACTGATGGAGCATTTGAGGAATATTCACAATGCAGTCAAAGATCAGGAAAAGGGGAAAACACTGACTAGTGTAGCGCTACACTTCCTCAAAAAACATAACTCCAACAAAGAGGAACTTGAGTGTTGGGGGATTGAAAAAGTCTCCCTAGGTATCAGAGGAGGTGACTTGGAAACAGCTCTCCTCCGGGCAGAGAGCAGGTGGATTTACCTACTAAATACAGTACACCCAAATGGAATGAATGAACAGAACAGTTACCATATCTTCCTCTAATCTTTGCATAAATACCAACTATTAGATACACCAAATAAGAACAAAGGAAGTAAAATCTATACATATTAATACAGACACAGCAAAAGACTTAAGGAATAAGGGGATCTTAATATACCCCATAAGCAGAGCGCTTGATATTGATCAATGAGTAACAATAAAAGGTTATTCAACCAGTTCACTAAAAAATAGGGTCTGAATTTTAATCGAGGTCAACTTACAAAATATTGATTCCGAAAGAAGTCACAAATTTGAATGATAAATAAAGACTAAGTTGTTATTTAACAACTAACATGATTAACTTCACATTATTAAAAGAATTCACAGTTATGTCACTAACACATTATCTTGTTTTCCTTCACATATCAGTTGTTTTAAGTTCACATCAAGTTTTGATTGAATTACTTTTCATCACTCATAAATTACTTCAACATTAGGAATATGAGCCAGATTGGCTTACTGACACTTTATCATATTATCAAAATCAACATTCACTTCTAACCATCACTATTAACTAAATTTTGATACACAATAACACATCAGTTAAGACACTTTAGATGTTCACCTACCACACAAGGAGATACTTCCATGGTACTAGTACACTAACCACACAAATCACCACATCTCTATTAGCTATACTCATCCACAGAACACTTATTGTTATTTTAGCGACTATTCTAGCTCACAATTGGTGAATAGGTTTATATTTACACGTATATATTGTTCACAGTCTTAAATAATTATGAAACAATGAATTGACAAGCCAGAAATCATATCCACGATTGGACCTAAGGAACAAACCTCTACCAAAAACGCTTATTAATGTAACTATATCCAAAATAAAAAAAGTAATGGATCCTAACCAAAGAACGAGGATATGTAATCTCTAATAGAATGGTGAATCCCACATAAACAATTGAGGTAGCAATATTGGTTGGAAACACATGATAAGAGGCAGTGGTATTTATATTATGACAAAAATACAGGGATCAATATTTACCATCTGCAGTTCTAACAAAACAATATGCAAAGCTTCTCACAATTATCTCTCATAAACTCATCTGTAAAAAAATTACTTAAAACTCGGTGTTACACATATACAGCAGATCAGTAACCCCTAGATGATTAACAACACCAATAATAAAGTTACAACCTGTAATAATGCTTCAAACTAATCACATATGAATCTACAAAATTATCCAGAACAATAACAGTATAAGAATAGATTAAAAAATCAAAAAAACATTAAAAAAAAAAAAAAGAAAAACTTATAGAGAACAATGCATACAAAGCACTATTTGGATTGTATTTAGAGCTCAGTGAATAAGAATACACATAGAATACAAAATATTCACATATTATCGGTGAGAATCCCTCACCGTTATTAATCTGAGTATATACCACCTTAACGAAGGATTCGTTAAGATTGACAAGTGGATAACCAATAGAATGTACGAGGAGGCGGAACTTCCGGTTCACGCCGCCTTAAATAGGGTCATTGTCGGGGGCTCGCTGCCTTTGAAAAAGCCCAGTTATGGGCGAAACGCGTCAGCAGTAAGACGCTCTTTAGCACCACTCTGTTAAAATTTAGTAAACTCAACAAACATTAGAATCTAAAATGTATTAGTTTAAAATTACATTCTGGGGTAATCTCGTCAAGGTACTCGGTCACGATAGCCGGCTAAGCATAACGCTAAATTACATCTAGCTGTTATTACAGCCTGTCACTTATAACGCTGAATCGTAATCAGCAGTGACAAAGTATATAGCTAGGCAGAGATACCTGATAATCTATATACTTAAGTTGATACTCTACACGGTATACAATATGACTAAGAAACGATATTGTTAACTAACGCAGTATACCTAAAAGTATTAGAACTCATCAATAGAGTAATATCAGGATAAAAGAAACATTTTATTTAAGGGGAGAACCTCCATCCTTTAAGTTACATAGACAAAGAAAAGACATTGTTAGTAAACGTAGTATCCCTAACACACTGGAACGTATCACTGTGTTAATATCAGGAGAGAATATTTTACTTATGGGGAGAACTGCTAATTCTATAGGCATATAGAAATAAATTCTACAGCTTACTTAACAGATATAATAGTGATTAATATCAGATATATCCACTTCGATACACCAGCACTCCCTAAAGCGTAAGCACAATATAACATGAAGGTGTAACACTTCAACTATCGCAACTATAGTACTATATCTAGATATATATTTCAGAAATCTGCTGTTAAATGAACTCTATGCTCGTATAGCTTCTCAGAAAGACTAAGTACTCAAGAAAATCAAACAGGATCTGTTACCAACACAACACTAAACAATTAAAATCATAGGAGTGAAACTAACAGATTGTCTCAGATTAATACTGCGATAGAAACGGAGATTGAAACTATCAGATAGTCACTGACAGAATACCGTAATCACATAAAACATAGTACACCTTTATGTCTGTGTCCCTTAGAATTATTAGAATACAGAAAGACCCTCCCATTGAGAGATTTACACAATTAGCATATGTGAACTATTGATGTTAATCTTTACAAACGGCGCACACAGAATATAGGGACCGTCTCCCTATCAGTACTAACCTAGTTAAGGAATAGTTGCACTGATGTACAACTGATAAACCTGTATACATAAACAGGACAACATTATATGATTGAAGAGTCTAGTAAATGTCCAATCGAATCAACTCTAGGTAATAAAGATAAAAATTCATAACCTGTGTATATAAACAGGAATATACCATTTGATTGGTACAAAACATATACCGCAATTCTGGTAAGGGACGAAATAACTTATTACCAAGTACCATTTATTGAGAAGGTACAATTGATACAAAAATTGTTCAGACTGTCTTTATCATATAACACCAGATATTACATTAACTTGGCCTGGACACACGTTTGGAGCATAAGATTCACTTCTGACTGAACAGTACAGTCGCTAATATAAGCAATTTTTATTGAAGGTGTCTAATGGCTAGGTATTCATAGACTCCCAGAATGATCAATCATGATTTGTAGCTTATTATAAGAACAAATATCGGTTTCTTTATAAAACCCACTGTGCAAGACAATGTGTACACCATAAACACGAACTGACAGATATATGTAAGGGAAGGAGAATTGAGACTGAGCATTAACTTAATAGACATAGGATTTACGCAATATTAGCAAGTCAACCCTGTCTCCCCACATTACATTTATTTGATTACAGGTGACGAGAATAAATTCCCCAATTTACTAAATCTTATTTATTAAACATATTTCCATAGGTGATGGCCTCCAATACCTCAGGCCTATATTAAAAATATTTAGCCATCACCTTTATTTAGAAATACCCAACAGAGTGGTTATTTTAATATATGTATGTTTGTGTGTGCGTATTTTAATCAATAAACTAATAAAAGTTATGTTTTAATAACACCCGGATCACACGCCTCTTCAGCCTAGGCATAGAGTGCTAGCTGCATTCTGTCAGTGGATCCTCTATCCACTTCTTTCTTGCTATAGTTCTAATCAATGCAGAGCACCAACCCACAGTTTATAAACATAATCCATTCCACTTGTGGCAAAATTTAAATGCAACAAGTAGGACGCTAATTGACTTATTATTTGTGGGGACTGCCACAGTAGTGCCATTGTAAACCTTTGTAGTTTAGAATAAGTCTAATACTCTGGTGAATCCAGAGTTTCTCTACAATTGAGCACACAGGCGAATTTGACAACATGGAATCCACTTGGGACAGAGACAGGCAGGCACGACATACCAAAAGAGAGGCAGATTTAAATGAAATTTTCGAAGAAGGTCCGAATCAGGGTAATAGTCAAATACCAAATACTCTAGATGGATTACTAAAAGATGCTCATAAAACCATGTTGAAGCAAGATAGAGTTTGGTGGAACAAACATTTTTTCGATAAATATCTAGAAAAGAAACTTATACCAAGAGGGCTACGTATACAGCTCTTTCCAGCATTTGAATTCAGGAATCAAACACATGCACAAGAATGGGAGGAAGCGCTCTCCGAATGTTCAGCCAAATTGATGAAAATTCTGATAAAGCATGATAAGGCAGAATATGATTTATTAGAAACCAAAATCAAAGAATATAATGATGCATTAAAAAAATACGAACTAAATCCTGAGTTTGACAGACTATATAAAACTTATCAAAAAGAACTGGATAAGTATGAAGATGAACTAAAATCCACCAAACAGGGAAAGCTAAATAGAGATATACAAGACTACACTAACAACAGAGTCTATAGATGGAGGAACAGAGGCTTCTTCAGAAATCCAACAAGATATCCGAAAGTAACAATAGTGCAAAGCGATATATCGGATACAGATGGAGATGAAGGAAGCTCGACAGATGGTAGTTCAACCAACATTACTCCTACTACCCTTACATCAAGAGCCTCCAGTCGTAATAAACGGAAAGATTTTTTAGACTCAAATGGAAAAGACGAAGGACCCGCAGAGGGAGGGGCAAAAAACAAAAGACCCGCAAGAAACCGGAATCGGAACCAAATGGAACAGCAGAGCAACTGGAGACAACAAAGGAGGGCTCCGAGCCCCTTCTCCCAAATTCGATTAAATCATTAAATGTAATAAATCTGTCTCAAATACCATTAACCAAAGATCATATATCGGTATTATCGAAGGGCCTGTCATTCTGCCCCACAACTAACATAGACAAATTTGAAACCATTAAGGATGTACAACTGTATATACGTAAACTAGCTCTTAATAAATTCTTCTCTAATACAGAAAGTGAATTGGAATGGAATGCTGATGAACTGGAATGCATCAATAACATGGAAAACTTGCTGGAAGAATCAGATGCCCAGACACCAAATTCATGGAGGAAAAATATCAAAAACAAGTCTACTTTTATGCCAAGAAATGTCAATACCCCTCAGCTAGATGTATTCAACGAGATGGTCTGTAATGACATCACGGCCTTGTCAATAACACCAACATGTAAAAATCTAACATTCAAGGAGAGACAAGCATTACAAGATCTGAAACAAAGAGATGAAATCGTGATACGCAATGCAGATAAAGGAGGAAACATCGTAATCTGGCCCTTAGAAATGTATCTCAAAGAAGTACACAAACAACTTAGAAATCAGAGCTGCTACACGAAATTACTATTGAATCCGACAAACGGATACCAAAAAATATATGATAATATGATCAATCAGGCCTTCCTGAGAGGAACAATCTCTGATAAAGAAAAGAAATTCCTTACGGTACCTAATCCGAAAATAGCAACCTTCTATATAATACCCAAGATCCACAAAGATCAAGAGAATCCGCCAGGAAGACCCATCGTCTCAGGGATAGGCTGCTTGACGGAAAAAGCCAGCCAGTATGTAGATTATAGGTTGCGTAAATTTGTCCATGAGTTACCATCATATATACGAGATACGACACAGATACTCCAAAGACTTGAAGGCATTAATCTAAACAAAGAGACGTGGCTTGTCACAACGGATGTGGAATCCCTTTATACATCAATAGAACACAGGGATGGAATCAAGGCAGTGGAATATTTCCTAGAAAGATGCTCTGAGGAAGACAAGGAACATGATAGTTTTATAATCCAACTATTAGGATTTATATTAAACTATAATTTCTTTATATTTGACAATAAATTTTATTTGCAAACCAGAGGAACAGCCATGGGGACGGCATGTGCCCCCACCTACGCCAATCTCTTTCTGGGCTGGTGGGAGGCTGAATACGTATTTACAGATGCCAACAGAAAATACACCGACATGGTCCCCATTTGGCTAAGATATATAGACGATATCATCTTCATCTGGGAAGGATCTCATGAGTTGCTACTAGAATTCCTGAACATCCTTAATAATAATAATCTGAACATAAAATTAACTCATGAGGCAAGTAAAAATGCAATTAACTTTCTGGATATAACCATTTACAAGGACGAGCAAGGAGATGTCAAAACTGACCTGTACAGGAAAAAGACAGCCACAAACAGCCTATTATACAGCACCAGTGCTCATGCACCAGGAACAATTAGGGGTTTACCAACAGGTGAATTCCTCAGAATAAGGAGAAACTGCATGGACAAAGAAACATTCAACATCAGAGCCCAAGAACTGGAGGAAAGACTATTGGATCGTGGCTACAGCAAAAGAAAAATAAAAAAAGCAAAATATAAAGCTTCACAAACGAACAGAGATCAATTACTAAGAAAAAAAGATAAAGTCAATGAAAACATTCCACGACTAATCCTCACACATAATAGCCAAACGCCTGAGGTGATCAATATTATCAAAAAACATTGGAATATACTTATGACGGACCCTGTCTTAAAACGCAAATTAGGAGAGAGACCAACCATAGGGTACAGACGTGTCAAAAATTTAAAAGACATGGTCAGTAGCAGCCATTTCAATGTGAAAAGGACCAAATCGGCTTTCAATCCAGGATCATTTCAATGTGGCAATTGTAGCACATGCCACCATATTGTTTAAACCTCCAATATCAAAGATAGATTTGGAATAATACACCAAATCAAAAGATACATCAGCTGTAACACAGAAGGAGTAATTTACATTTTAAGGTGTAGATGTAAATTATTATATGTTGGTATGACGACACGCAAGCTCAGAACAAGACTGATGGAGCATTTGAGGAATATTCACAATGCAGTCAAAGATCAGGAAAAGGGGAAAACACTGACTAGTGTAGCGCTACACTTCCTCAAAAAACATAACTCCAACAAAGAGGAACTTGAGTGTTGGGGGATTGAAAAAGTCTCCCTAGGTATCAGAGGAGGTGACTTGGAAACAGCTCTCCTCCGGGCAGAGAGCAGGTGGATTTACCTACTAAATACAGTACACCCAAATGGAATGAATGAACAGAACAGTTACCATATCTTCCTCTAATCTTTGCATAAATACCAACTATTAGATACACCAAATAAGAACAAAGGAAGTAAAATCTATACATATTAATACAGACACAGCAAAAGACTTAAGGAATAAGGGGATCTTAATATACCCCATAAGCAGAGCGCTTGATATTGATCAATGAGTAACAATAAAAGGTTATTCAACCAGTTCACTAAAAAATAGGGTCTGAATTTTAATCGAGGTCAACTTACAAAATATTGATTCCGAAAGAAGTCACAAATTTGAATGATAAATAAAGACTAAGTTGTTATTTAACAACTAACATGATTAACTTCACATTATTAAAAGAATTCACAGTTATGTCACTAACACATTATCTTGTTTTCCTTCACATATCAGTTGTTTTAAGTTCACATCAAGTTTTGATTGAATTACTTTTCATCACTCATAAATTACTTCAACATTAGGAATATGAGCCAGATTGGCTTACTGACACTTTATCATATTATCAAAATCAACATTCACTTCTAACCATCACTATTAACCAAATTTTGATACACAATAACACATCAGTTAAGACACTTTAGATGTTCACCTACCACACAAGGAGATACTTCCATGGTACTAGTACACTAACCACACAAATCACCACATCTCTATTAGCTATACTCATCCACAGAACACTTATTGTTATTTTAGCGACTATTCTAGCTCACAATTGGTGAATAGGTTTATATTTACACGTATATATTGTTCACAGTCTTAAATAATTATGAAACAATGAATTGACAAGCCAGAAATCATATCCACGATTGGACCTAAGGAACAAACCTCTACCAAAAACGCTTATTAATGTAACTATATCCAAAATAAAAAAAGTAATGGATCCTAACCAAAGAACGAGGATATGTAATCTCTAATAGAATGGTGAATCCCACATAAACAATTGAGGTAGCAATATTGGTTGGAAACACATGATAAGAGGCAGTGGTATTTATATTATGACAAAAATACAGGGATCAATATTTACCATCTGCAGTTCTAACAAAACAATATGCAAAGCTTCTCACAATTATCTCTCATAAACTCATCTGTAAAAAAATTACTTAAAACTCGGTGTTACACATATACAGCAGATCAGTAACCCCTAGATGATTAACAACACCAATAATAAAGTTACAACCTGTAATAATGCTTCAAACTAATCACATATGAATCTACAAAATTATCCAGAACAATAACAGTATAAGAATAGATTAAAAAATCAAAAAAACATTAAAAAAAAAAAAAAAAAAAGAAAAACTTATAGAGAACAATGCATACAAAGCACTATTTGGATTGTATTTAGAGCTCAGTGAATAAGAATACACATAGAATACAAAATATTCACATATTATCGGTGAGAATCCCTCACCGTTATTAATCTGAGTATATACCACCTTAACGAAGGATTCGTTAAGATTGACAAGTGGATAACCAATAGAATGTACGAGGAGGCGGAACTTCCGGTTCACGCCGCCTTAAATAGGGTCATTGTCGGGGGCTCGCTGCCTTTGAAAAAGCCCAGTTATGGGCGAAACGCGTCAGCAGTAAGACGCTCTTTAGCACCACTCTGTTAAAATTTAGTAAACTCAACAAACATTAGAATCTAAAATGTATTAGTTTAAAATTACATTCTGGGGTAATCTCGTCAAGGTACTCGGTCACGATAGCCGGCTAAGCATAACGCTAAATTACATCTAGCTGTTATTACAGCCTGTCACTTATAACGCTGAATCGTAATCAGCAGTGACAAAGTATATAGCTAGGCAGAGATACCTGATAATCTATATACTTAAGTTGATACTCTACACGGTATACGATATGACTAAGAAACGATATTGTTAACTAACGCAGTATACCTAAAAGTATTAGAACTCATCAATAGAGTAATATCAGGATAAAAGAAACATTTTATTTAAGGGGAGAACCTCCATCCTTTAAGTTACATAGACAAAGAAAAGACATTGTTAGTAAACGTAGTATCCCTAACACACTGGAACGTATCACTGTGTTAATATCAGGAGAGAATATTTTACTTATGGGGAGAACTGCTAATTCTATAGGCATATAGAAATAAATTCTACAGCTTACTTAACAGATATAATAGTGATTAATATCAGATATATCCACTTCGATACACCAGCACTCCCTAAAGCGTAAGCACAATATAACATGAAGGTGTAACACTTCAACTATCGCAACTATAGTACTATATCTAGATATATATTTCAGAAATCTGCTGTTAAATGAACTCTATGCTCGTATAGCTTCTCAGAAAGACTAAGTACTCAAGAAAATCAAACAGGATCTGTTACCAACACAACACTAAACAATTAAAATCATAGGAGTGAAACTAACAGATTGTCTCAGATTAATACTGCGATAGAAACGGAGATTGAAACTATCAGATAGTCACTGACAGAATACCGTAATCACATAAAACATAGTACACCTTTATGTCTGTGTCCCTTAGAATTATTAGAATACAGAAAGACCCTCCCATTGAGAGATTTACACAATTAGCATATGTGAACTATTGATGTTAATCTTTACAAACGGCGCACACAGAATATAGGGACCGTCTCCCTATCAGTACTAACCTAGTTAAGGAATAGTTGCACTGATGTACAACTGATAAACCTGTATACATAAACAGGACAACATTATATGATTGAAGAGTCTAGTAAATGTCCAATCGAATCAACTCTAGGTAATAAAGATAAAAATTCATAACCTGTGTATATAAACAGGAATATACCATTTGATTGGTACAAAACATATACCGCAATTCTGGTAAGGGACGAAATAACTTATTACCAAGTACCATTTATTGAGAAGGTACAATTGATACAAAAATTGTTCAGACTGTCTTTATCATATAACACCAGATATTACATTAACTTGGCCTGGACACACGTTTGGAGCATAAGATTCACTTCTGACTGAACAGTACAGTCGCTAATATAAGCAATTTTTATTGAAGGTGTCTAATGGCTAGGTATTCATAGACTCCCAGAATGATCAATCATGATTTGTAGCTTATTATAAGAACAAATATTGGTTTCTTTATAAAACCCACTGTGCAAGACAATGTGTACACCATAAACACGAACTGACAGATATATGTAAGGGAAGGAGAATTGAGACTGAGCATTAACTTAATAGACATAGGATTTACGCAATATTAGCAAGTCAACCCTGTCTCCCCACATTACATTTATTTGATTACAGGTGACGAGAATAAATTCCCCAATTTACTAAATCTTATTTATTAAACATATTTCCATAGGTGATGGCCTCCAATACCTCAGGCCTATATTAAAAATATTTAGCCATCACCTTTATTTAGAAATACCCAACAGAGTGGTTATTTTAATATATGTATGTTTGTGTGTGCGTATTTTAATCAATAAACTAATAAAAGTTATGTTTTAATAACACCCGGATCACACGCCTCTTCAGCCTAGGCATAGAGTGCTAGCTGCATTCTGTCAGTGGATCCTCTATCCACTTCTTTCTTGCTATAGTTCTAATCAATGCAGAGCACCAACCCACAGTTTATAAACATAATCCATTCCACTTGTGGCAAAATTTAAATGCAACAAGTAGGACGCTAATTGACTTATTATTTGTGGGGACTGCCACAGTAGTGCCATTGTAAACCTTTGTAGTTTATGTTTGTACAGACTAGCAATGAGACTAGCAAGCTTGGAAAACACTTTAAACCAAGTTAACAAGCAATATAAAAAACGTTACTGTGCCTTTAAGAAAAACAAATTTTGACAAAATTTGAAATAACAGTGAAAAAAGGCAGTTACACTAACGAAATTTTAACAGTGTATGTAACAAGTTAGCAGAGCATTGCACCCACTTGCAAATGGATGATTAACCCCTTAATACCAAAAACGGAATAATAAATGACAAAAACGTTTTTAAAACCAGTCACAACTGCCGCCACAGGTCTACTGTGGTTGTTAGCCTCCTCAAACACGACTTTTGAAGCCTTTTGAGCCCTTCAGAGATGTCCTGTATCATGCAGAAGGAAGCTGAGTGTCTCTGTCTGTAATTTTAGCTGCGCAGAAAAGCGCTAAAATGGGCCCCTCCCACTCATAGTACAACAGTGGAAAGCCTCAGGAAACTGTTTCTAGGCAAAAATCAAGCCAGCCATGTGGAAAAAAACTAGGCCCCAATAAGTTTTATCACCAAACATATATAAAAACGATTAACATGCCAGCAAACGTTTTATATTACACTTTTATAAGAGTATCTATCTCTGTTAATAAGCCTGATACCAGTCGCTATCACTGCATTTAAGGCTTAACTTACATTAATCCGGTATCAGCAGCATTTTCTAGCAAATTCCATCCCTAGAAAAATGTTAAATGCACATACCTTATTGCAGGAAAACCTGCACGCCATTCCCCCTCTGAAGTTACCTCACTCCTCAGAATATGTGAGAACGGCAGTGGATCTTAGTTACTTCTGCTAAGATCATATAAATCGCAGGCAGATTCTTCTTCTAAATACTGCCTGAGATAAAATAGTACGCTCCGGTACCATTTAAAAATAACAAACTTTTGATTGAAGAAAGTAACTAACTATAAAACACCACTCTCCTCTTACTACCTCCATCTTTGTTAAGAGTTGCAAGAGAATGACTGGATATGGCAGTGAGGGGAGGAGCTATGTAGCAGCTCTGCTGTGGGTGATCCTCTTGCAACTTCCTGTTGGGAAGGAGAATATCCCACAAGTAATGGATGATCCGTGGACTGGATACACTTAACAAGAGAAACTACGTAAACAGAAGACAGCAGCACTAATTAATCTCCCAGTGGCGTATAGGAGACAGATTTTTAAATGTGAAATAGCTAGTTGTGCCAAGTTATAATTATAATTTCAATAACTAAGAGTGTTTATGCATAGATATTAGCAGTCCTGATTTACCTGCAGGCTCAGCCCAATTTTATGGGCATGTCCTTGAGAAGAACAGGTGATGGGTTTAATGAACAAAACCAGCTATTTCAAATACAAAAATAAACCTTAATAAATAGCTTTCCATACATTTAATAATCTGCAGTAGCAGTAATAAGTCATTTGGAACACTTTAAAGGGAAACAACATTTATAATAGTGTCCCTTTGACTTTACTATCCCTCTATATCAGCAAGCATTAGTAGGAGATGCACAACTGATACTGGTGTATTAAGATTACATTTAAACCGCTTTTACTTTGTATTTTACAAGAAATAGAACTATGTTCGTATGCCGTTTTTACATATTGATGAAAGATTATTTTTTAATATAATTATTTTTACTACAAATGCAGATTATATTGGATAACTTTATAATATTGAGACAAGGGGGCCGATTTATGAAAGTGCGAGCGGACATGATACAATGTAGCGTATCATGTCCGTCGAACATCGATAAATGCAGACAGCGTATATCATTGCACAAGCAGTTCTTGTGAACTGCTTGTGCAATTCCGTCCCCTGCAGATTCGCGGCCGCTAGCAGGGGGTGTCAATCAGCCCGATCGTAAAGACCGCAGCCTCAGAGGCAGCGGATCAGTAATGGAGCAGCGGTCTTTAGAACGCTGCTTCATAACTGCTGTTTCTGGCTAGCCCACGCTCCATTCGGAACTTGATGATTCAACCCCAAGGAGTATTTTCAAAACACCAGTTGCTTTTGTGTAAAAGCTGTTTTTTATCTTATGCTCCGTAATGAGGTTAAAATGCAAATCCTGTAACCTACAAATGCTGTGGATAAAATAGCTGGTTTACAGATTTTGCATCTCTAGAGAGTGTGGGACAAAGCCCATTAAAATAAATAAATAAAAAGAGGAGGTATTTAATGTTCCTGTATTGTTCACGTCATTTTGTTTGTGTTCCAGAATGTAAAATGGAAGCTAGATTTTCACTCACTGCAAAACAAAATGCAAAGAAAATGCAGATTCAATTCATTGCACATTTGAAAGGGTTTGTTTAATATATTTATTTCAAAACAATAGCAAAAATATAAGTATAAAAGACATAGCAGATCACTGTTAGGGGCTTTGCTTCATTACAATATTTAGTCCACTTACAGGGCCACTACACCACTTTTAAAGCCACAGATCAAATCAACACATTGATTAATGGTACTTGTCTGCATAGTCTAGGATTTCAGATATTTCTTCTAAAGCATTGGTTGTCAATCATTAAAAGAGATATGAAATATGAAAAAAAAATTTGAGTCCGACAGAACATACAATTTTAAAATAAAGTTTAAAATGTACTTTTATTATGAAATTTGGTTTGTTGGTATTCTTTCTTGAAGAAATACCTAGGTAGGTGTCTGCAGCACTGCAGGGCAAGAAACAGTGCTGCCATCTAGTGCTCTTGCAAAACAGCTGCCATATAGTGCTCTAGACACGTGCGCTCCTGAGCACGTGTCTAGAGAACTGAAACAAAATTGATAATAGAAGTAGATTAGAAAATGCTTTAAAATTGCATGCGCTATCTGAATCATGAAAGAAAACATTTGGGTTTCATGTCCCTTTAATTCCTGTTTACATATAGGTTCCAAATACATTTTCACACATTTTTTAGAGTGTTCTAGATTTCCTACAGCTGTTTTTCGTTGCAGAAAATGTCTGATATTTTAGTCTATTACATTTATAAATATGGATTTACAGATTTTCAAAAGACAACTAGACATTATCTTCTGAATATTTCTTATTAACAACAAAAAGTACATTAACACACTTTAAAAACATTCAAACACATACATGATGCAATGTTTGGAGAGAAAAGCGTTTAACACAAAATTGAATAGATCATAATAGATCAATTAATACTGACTTTGAAATGACAGTGAGTAGAAGCGTAACACTTTTTATATAACACCTGCTCTTTATATATAATTAGATTAAACTAATTTTGCACATTGCCCACTCAAAAAAAATCCTACAGTTACCTGTATGTAAACAATAAAAGCAAAAGTGATCAAATCCAATCAAAAGTTGCTTTCAGCAAATGAGATGAATCAGGGGGACATTAAAAAAAACTGTTTTACGGTTTGCAGCTATGAATTAAATTGTATATATATAAATATCTGACATTCATAAATAAGTTCCATACATTGGACTTCATGAATTTAAAAAAATATTAGATTATTTGTCTTCCCCCCTCCCCTTTACATGGACTGCTCTTAAAAATATCTATTTTAAACTTCAGTTTTTTCTTATCCTATTATTTAAAAGTTCATTTTAAAAAAATATATATATTTTTTGTATACTATGAAAGCTTTATCCAATGTCTTTGTATACACATTATATTGTGTTAATATCACATAGGTAAATATAGGTTATAAACTTTGAGGCCCATTTATCAAGCTCCGTATGGAGCTTGAAGGGCCGTGTTTCTGGCGAGTCTTCAGACCCGCCAGAAACACAAGTTATGGAGCAGCGGGCCAAAGACCGCTGCTCCATAACCCTGTCCGACTGCTCTGATGAGGCGGACAAGAATCGCCACAATACAACCCGATTGAATACGATCGGGTTGAGTGACACCTCCCTGCTGGCGGTCGATTGGCCGCGAGTCAGCAGGGGGCGGCGTTGCACCAGCAGCTCTTGTGAGCTGCTGGTGCAATGCTGCATACGGAGAGCGTATTGCTCTCCACATTCAGCGAGGTCTTGAGGACCTGATCCGCATTGTCGGATCAGGTCCGCAAGACCTTTCATAAATAGGCCCCTATGGCTCAAGTGACCTAGATCCTGTGGAACACACCAACTTAGAACTTCTGTCCTGACTTCCAACCCCAGTATCACTGTTCTAGGTGACCTTCCTGTTCCAGGCAAGTCTGTCCCTGAAAAAAAGTGGCAAAATATTATCTATTATACTGGAAGCCGGCAGTAAGGAGCAACACAAATGTTGCAAACGGTTCATTTCCATTAGTTAGATTTAAATAATTATGACAACAATAACAATTGACCCCACATTTGGCAGACATCTTGCTTACTGCTTATCAAAGACCTTTGGCACAAACTGAGCTTAGTGGGAGAACTTTACTAAATGGGCATTTTATTATGTATACCTATTTCCTCTACAAAAGACTGCTCTGTCACTAAGATCCCTAGTTTAGCTTATTTTAAGTATAACCGAAAGAGCACATCGGTACATAAATACACAGCTCATTCGCTGTTCTCCAGCCATAATGTGAGTCTCAAGGACCAGGGTTAACAACTATTACTGTGGTGTTGTGAGAGTGGGACAATAACTAGACACTTTTAGATAGCACACTTGTGCTAGAACAGTACTAAACTATTGAAAAATCACCTGATATATTGTAGGTACGGCCACAGATTCTGAAGTGGCAAATACTCCAGTTAAGCAACAGTGGTTGGTGGCTGGTTTCCCATAGAGGGCAAATAGCACCTTGCAAACTGTCAAAAATAACATGACATTATAATGGTGGTCTACAGGAGTTACCTTAGATACAGTTACTAATCAGACCTACTACAGCAACAAATATTGTTCTAATACTTTACACCAAAACGGATACTCTGCAACGGAGATGTGGAAAAACATCATCAGTTAGAAAATGAATTTCCTTCCCCATGGCGATCAACCAATTAGTGTATAGCTAAAGAAATATAACAGTTGCTTCCCATATTCATCTACGCTTACTCTTTCAACAATTTTTTATGTTGCAAAGCAAAGTTAAATTGGAATGGTCCCAGTACCATGAGCAAGGTTTAAGTACTAAGCAGCACCCATTCTCAACTCAATTACAAACGTAACATTAAATGGAACAAGTATAAATCTGCCAAGCCAACTGAGCTGAAATGGACCTAGTGTATTATGCCACTATATAAACAGTATAGCAAACAATGTGAGACGTGGTTTGTGTATAATGTAACAATTTACCACAAAGCTTTTCAAACATGTCAAGGTTTCATTTTCTTGTTTTGCTGACTGAATCAAGATACCAGAACCTGACCAATGCAGCTTTGTTGAAGCAAGATTCTGAAATTCTGCCTTTTTTTTTAGCATTTTAAGGGCCCACAGTAAGACACCATTGCTCATCTTGGCACAAATTGTAGTATTTTTAAGAAAAACATACATAAAACGTGTATCATACATACACCACAACTTAAGTGATGAGGCAAAGGGATAAAATTCGGACAGTTTTTCTCTCCTCTGCCGTCACGCTTAATTGGAATAGGTTACATAGCCATAGTCAATTTTAAATTCATTGCTGCGTAGTCATGAAATACACAAAGATCTGGGAGTCTGAAACTCTTACAAAATCAAATGATATCAACTCACATTATCACAGGATATGAGTAACCAATCTTTCCATCCTTATCCATTCTGCAGTGTAGTGTTTATAGTTGATGGTTAAAATTCATATGGAGTGGATATAAAATCTGTAATTTAGCGGTAATTGCAGTTTCTGTTGCAGAATATTACTGTCTCTTTCTCATGCCCAGTGCATGTAACATTTACCTTCGGAGAGGTTTCTTAATACATACCCACTGCTAATTTCATCAGTCTTGGGTTTTTAAGTGGTGTTGGTTCATTATTTAATATTAATTTTTTATAATCTGAATCTTTATTATCTACCACATCATATTCTTGTTCTCTCAAATTTGGGTGGAAGAAGTTATAGTATAAACACCTTAATACTACTCCTAGTATAAAAGCTAATGAGACAGCTATAAAAATATGGTTCTCATATAGCTCTACAATGGACGGCAACCTCCAAAATTTCCATGACACAAGAAGAATTGAGCAGTCTATACCTATGAAAATATAATAAATAACACAGCGGTAGATGGTTTTACCATCTGCTATGTTAAACCAGACAAAGTATAAAATTATAGCCACTGTTGCCCTATAAAAAGGTTCCCATGTCGTGCTCTGCATGAATGTAGTTTTCTGTAATGTAGCCCAAACAAAGAAAGAAATCCAAATGAGTAAGAAGTGTAAAGCAATCCACCAATCAAAGACCGACGTGAAGAGCACAATGCACACTATCCGTGCAAAAATGAAAAAGCCATTCAATAGAAAGTAAACTGCAGAGGGGATGATGTCGAGCTTTTGCTTTTCCTTTAGGAACATCCTCAGGGATTGATGGTAGTCTAGAATCGCCCAGCTTATAGAGACGAATGAAGTGGCAATGCTGAAATCTAGAATATAAAGAGAGGTTATTGGATTTTGTTTGACAAGATGTACATACATGCATTTCCCTACCTGTGCAACCTTCATGCTAAAAGATTAAATTAAAGTTGAATTTAAAGGAACATCACACCCACATTCTTTCATTCTTGGATCAGATGGCGCATACAATTTTAAACAACATACTAATTTACTTCTATCATTAAATGCTCTTCATTCTCTTGGCATTTTTTGTTGAAGGAGTAACAATGCACTACTTGGAGCTAGCTGAACACATCAGATGCACCAGTGACAAGAGACATATATGTGCAGTCACCAATCAGCAGATGCTTTTTGCTTTCTCCCACACCTGCCATTTGGCTTAACGTCATTTCTATTTACAAAGCTTCCCCCCTCCCAACTTTTTTTTGTGCATGCTCAATTTACACATAAACAAACACCATTGATTTTAAAGATAAGGCATTTGGTAAAGTTGACTGGACTTCTTTGCACAGAGTTTTAAACGCAGAGCAATTGATGTTTTTCACACTGCAATTTCCTCCATAAACGTTATACCAAGGTGGATAAAAACCAATTCATTTTTAATTATTTTTTTAAAATTTTTATTGAGATATTCTCAACAAAAAGATAAAGCTTCGGTTTGATTCCACTTACATTAGTGTTCCATGCTGAAAACAGATACACTGCTTAATGACCATAACATAAATCCTGGGACAACAATCAGAATAACACAGGCACAAAACATTAATTGTAACCTGAAGCTTAGTAAAACCATTTTTAATATTATACATGTAAAGGGTCCCTCTACATCTTTATGAACAATTGTAAAAGTTTGAGGGAGTAATATAAACAAGTAACAAATAAGAATACCCCTAGAATATATGGACAGGTCACTTATTGACCTTCCATGAAAACATTAAAGGGACTCTGAATCCAATTTTTTTCTTACATGATTCAGATAGAGCACGATATTTTAAAAAACTTTCTATTTTACTCCTATTATTAATTTTACTTTGTTCTCTTGCTATCTTTATTTTAAAAGCAGGAATGTAAATCTTAGCAGCCAGCCCATTTTAGGTTCAGAACCATGGATAGTGCTTTCTTATTGGAGGCTTACATCTACCCACCAATAAGCAAGCATAACCCAGGTTCTCAACCAAAAATGGTCCGGCTCCTATGCATCACATTCCTGCTTTTTAAATAAAGATAGCAAGAGAACAAAGAAAAACTGATAATAGGAGTAAATTAGAAAGTTGATTAAAATGTCATGCTCTAATTGAATCATGAAAGAAAAAATTTGGGTTCAGTGTTCCTTTAAGAAAATGAAGGGAGGAAGAGGTACATGTAAAAGGCTCTGATTAGGGTTACATAAACTATAATATATACAATTGAGAACGCTAAAACTGAGAATGCTAAGTGATAGGAAGTTGACATATAATGTGTTGAGATGACACAAAACAGGTATAATGGTATGGTTTTCTCAAGAGGATTCCCTATCACCGAATTTCCATGAGGACATACCAAGGGGTAGGGAAAGGGCTCTAAACAAACCTAAAGCCAATCAACGTAATGTGGAGTCAATATTACTAGCAAGAGGGAGCAAACATAGAGGTTATTAGTGATTATTAACTGACCTTCAACTAGCATATAGTATGAAAAACTAGCTTAGATGTCTCAGATATGCTATTACTGTACGGCCCTCGTCACTTCTAGCTAAACTAGAAACTGAAGAGTTAGTTATAAATTAAACTAAAGGAACATTGTAAGGTATAGGGTAAAAATGAAAGGGATCTATTATCTCCTGTTAGTCCTTAAGGCTCCAATGGCAAATTAGTAGTAACTACCCCTGAGTCTTGGCCACAGACATCAGGGAAAGCAAACAGAAATAAACGTCAGTCTACTACATCTGCATCAAAATGCCTTCATGGGGGGGGGGGGGGGGGGGGAGAAAAAAAAGTGGGGAGGACATCCCACCCACAATCCAGGCCTTAGCTAACCAGCAAATCAAATCTATTTCGATGAAAGGAAGAAATTATCCTAACTACAATTGTGTACATGAGTATAGCCACATAAGGCTTTTAAAAGTAGCAGTAATAACCTCTATGCCTAAAGCAAATCTTGGACCTCTAAGGGAGATGCACAGTAAAGGTAAAGTTAGACAAATCACAATGTGTGAATGTTTGAATAATAAGCTATATATGAACATTATTACATATCAGTAGTGGGACAATACCGTTGAAGGTATCAGTATGACTGGAGCTCTGCCAGAAAAAACAACACATGTATATGCAGAGCATAAATATATTAGGGTAGACACGTTACACTACACCAGGGGTCAGCAACCTTGGCTCTCCAGATGATTTAGAACTACATTTTCCATGATGCCTAAGTGTCTTTAAGCTGCCTAAGCATCATGGGAAATGTAGTTCTAAAACATCAGGAGAACCAAGGTTGCTGATCCCTGCACTACACCAACACGAGTAGCTGAAGAGTCAGTTGCAGTAAGTATGACATGTAGGGTTAGGAAAAAACATCAAGCACCTCTGCTGCGATCAAAGGAACATGTGTTGCAGCATATAACAAAGGTTCTGTGATAGAATTTTAGAGTCTCTCACACCCTCGTTTAGCGTTGCTGGTTGTATCTTCCATGCAGATAGTGCCAGACTTGACACTGGTGGGAAAGTTCTAATAAAGATATCACTTTTTCTTGGTTTTGAAGTTCCAAAATCTGAATATGTGTCTTCAAAAATAACATACCTTTTCACATCAAAAATGTCATGAAGTTGCGCACGACAATTTAGGGAAAAAACCCACTGAAAGCGGCAGTGAGGGGGAAGGAGGGAGTGGGGAGGGAGAGAGGAGGGGATCCTGGTTATATTGGTTAGTGATGGAAATAGGAGGGTGGGAAGTCGATCTGGGAGGGGGAAGGGGAGAGGGTATTGAGGGGGGGCAGCTACACTACAGAAACAAATGGCTATTTTTATTTATTTTTAAATGCCTAATTTGCAGCAAACTGGGTATTATTTTAGTACTGGCAGACTTTCTGCCAGTACTTAAGATGACGGTGACAATTGTGAGGTGGGGGAGGGAAGAGGGGTCAGGGAGGGATCGGGGTGGGATGTGTCAGGTGGGAGGCTGATCTCTACACTAAAGCTAAAATTAACCCTACAAGCTACCTAATTAACCCCTTCACTGCTGGGCATAATACAAGTGTGGTGCGCAGCGGAATTTAGCGGCCTTCTAATTACCAAAAAGCAATGCCAAAGCCATATATGTATGCTATTTCTGAACAAAGGGGATCCCAGAGACGCATTTACAACCATTTGTGCCATGATTGCACAAGCTGTTTGTAAATAATTTCAGTGAGAAACCTAAAATTGTGAAAAAGTTAATGATTTGATCGCATTTGGCAGTGAAATGGTGGCATGAAATATACCAAAATGGGCCTAAATCAATACTTTGAGTTGTCTACAAAAAAAATTATTTATATAGTTTTGATAGGTAAATATAAAAAAGGCTCTATTTCTGTTTAAATGTAGTGATGGCAAAAATGCTAAAAATCCTCTGGTCTTTTGGGGAAG
The DNA here is from genome assembly GCF_027579735.1 of Bombina bombina. Lineage (NCBI taxonomy): Eukaryota > Metazoa > Chordata > Amphibia > Anura > Bombinatoridae > Bombina > Bombina bombina. Next base: position 566,439,664 of record NC_069501.1, read on the forward strand.
TTTTTGTCTAAAATGCCGGTACTTAAGGGGTTAAACAGAAGCGTTTACTTATTGTAAAAAAAACAAATCATAACTGGTGTTGTAGTTATTGGTGCTGCAGTGATATTGAACATTTACAGCTCCTCAGCACTCCTGTGCTGGATCACAGGGTAGTCCCGCCCCTCCTCCTCTGACTCGGCACTTGGAGAAGGCGCGCACAGCATGGCAGCTCTGTGTGCTGAGCCTGAGTGAGGAGCAGAGGTAAGCAGAAGATGGTTAGATTAGCAGTGGTCAGGAATAGCTTTCTTTCCCTCTCCTCCTCAGGTCTGCTCTCCAAGTGTTGCACTCTAGTTTCTCCCCACTGCCTCTCATGTTCTCTATATGGTAAGGTATTTCTGAAGCAGCTTTGATAAGTAGAGTTATGCTTCTTGTGTAGAAGATTGGAAATATGAGAGCTTACAATAACTTAAGTTTACCCCACCTAAGCCTTTTGATTTCTCTCAGCCTGCAGCTTGGCCCACATGGCGTCAGCGGTTTCCATGCTTCAGGATTGCTTCCAAGCTGGACAAGGAGAGTGGTAAAGTACAAGTTAATTCTCTTTTATACTCTATGGGGAAAGATGTGGAGCCAGTGTTCAATGCCTTTACTTTCCAAGAAAGGGAAGAATTTGACTTTGAAATAGTTATGAACAAACTCAGTGCTCACTTTGTGCCCAAAAAGAAATGTGATTCATGAGAGGGCTTATTTTCAAAAACGTGCTCAGCATGTGGAAGAATCTGTGGAGTCATTTGTGAGCAGCCTGTATGAACTAGCTGAATTCTGTGAATTTGGTGTTGCTAAAGAAGAGCAAATCAGAGACAGAATAGTCATAAGAATTGCAGATGCTGAGGTCTCACTGAAGGTACAGTTGGAGGCGGAATTAACATTAGATGGGGCTATTAGGATGGCCCACCAGAGTGAACTGGTGAACAAGCAAAGTGCTGATCTGAGGTCTGAGAGTATTGTGGATGAAGTGCAGCAATTCAGGATAGCTGCAGGTGAAAGGCACAGTGTGAGTGGTAGACCAAGGGCAACAGATAGGCCCGAAAGCGGATGGGCGCAGAAGGTTCGCTGCATGCGGTGTAACCATACCCATAATGTTGTATGCCCCGCTAAAGATAAAAGATGTAGAAAGTGTAACCGAATGGGTCATTTTGAAGTGGTGTGTAAAACTGAATACATTAAGGAGATGCAGGTGGATAGTGACCAGGAGGGTCAAAAAGTGTCCTTTGTAGGGTCTGTTGTTGAACGGTCTGGTTCAGACGAAGATTGGTGGGTTACCATTACTGTAATGGGAGCCAAGGTTGCCTTCAAGATTGACACAGGAGAAGACATCACTGTTATGTCCCTTGCAGCATTCATAAAACTGCCTCTACAGCCTCAGTTGGCGAAAGTTACAACGAAAGATCATAGTCCTGGTGGCCGCATCGATTGTGCGGGGAAATTTCTTGCCAGCTGTGAGTACAAGCAGAGGAAATTCACCATGTGGGTACATGTATTTAGAGGTCAGTGTGTTAACAACCTATTGAGCAGGAAAGCAGCCAGGGTTTGGGCCTTGTCACCAGAGTGAATGAGATTTTGGAAGACATGTTTGGTGAATTGGGCCTACTAAATTGCAACCCAGTCCGTATATCACTTAAAAGTGATGCAGTCCAATACAGCATTACCACTCCTTGTAGAATTCCATTCCCGCTCATGCCTCAAGTGGAGAAGGAACTTCTGCATATGAAGAATATGGGAGTTATTGAAGAGGTTGTTGAAGCCCCCATTGTGCCTGTTGCAAGGAAAAACGGGTAAGTACGCATCTGCGTAGACTTGAAAAGGCTGAATGAGGCAGTGAAGAGAGAGATATGTGCTACCGACGCTTAAAGACATAGCTCCAAAACTGGCTGGGGCGAAGTTCTTCTCTACACTGGATGCTTCCAGCGGCCTCTGGCAGATACCTCTAGATCCACAGTGCCGCAAACTAACTACCTTCATTACACCGGTAGGTCAGTTTTGCTTCTGCAGACACCACTTTGGATATCCTCTGCTCCTGAAATCTTTCAAAGAGAGATGAGTTCCCTCCTAAGGGACCACGAGGGCAGGGCAGTCGTCATGGACGACATTTTAGTGTATAGGTCTACATTGGAAGAACATAATCAGCGATTGAGCTGTGTGCTGCAGACCATTAGAGAGTCCGGGCTGAAATTACATAAAAACAAATGCCATTTTAGAGTTATGTTACTTTGGGCATATCATCAATGGAGATGGCTTCAAGCCGGACCCTGATAAAATCCTTGCTATTGAACAGATGAAAAGTCCTTCTGATGTACATGAGCTGAGACAAATATTGGGCCTTGTGAATTATGTTGGCAGGTTCCGTCCAGATTTATCCACAGTACTACACACTATCACAGAGTTGTTGAAGAAGGATGTTGCCTGGTTCTGGTGTCCTTCACAGGAAGAAGCTTTTGTACAGGTCAAGTCCTTGCTGGGGTCTGCCCCAATATTAGGTTCTAGCGCTGTGGAATCTGTTGGCGCTCTACAAATAACCGATAATAATAATAATAATACAACCTTTCTAAAAAGACTGTTGTTAGTGCTGATGCAAGCAGTTATGGGCTAGGGGCCGCCCTTCTGCAGCTGAATGAGAACAAACTACAGCCTATCGCCTACTGTTCCCGTACACTGACGGCTGCTGAGTCGAAATACACCCAAATTGAAAAAGAGTGCCTTGCTGCAGTTTAGGCCTGTGAGCGCTTCCAGCGTTACTTAGTGGGTTTAGAGAAATTTAGTCTGGAGACTGACCATAAACCGCTAGTTCCTCTAATCAACTCCTATGATATTGACAAAACACCCCTAAGATGCCAGAGACTTCTGATGAGGCTGCTTAGGTTCAACGTTCAGGCAGTGCATGTGCCGGGGAAACAACAGGTAGTGGCAGATACACTTTCCAGGCTCCCGCTGGCTGATGCTGCTGAAGAATCTTTAACGGAATCAGAGGTGAAAGTATATGTGGATTTAGTTCTGGTATCCTAATTCATTTCATCAGGGAAGCTAGAGCAAATAAGAAATGAGACACGTCTAGATACAGACCTTCAAGTAGTTATTAAGTACATAAAAGAAGGTTGGCCCGAGAGCCGGGCAGCCTGGATATCTTCAAGTTTTTACCAGTCAGAGAGGTTGCAGCTAATGGAGCTGGATGGGTTGGTGCTGTTCCAGGATCGCATTGTTATTCCTGTTAGCATGCAGCAGGAGATGTTAAGCAGAATTCATGATGGCCACTTAGGCATTACAAAGTGCAGAGAAAGGGCAGCTACGGCAGTATGGTGGCCTGGGATCAGTTCTGACATTGCAAGCCACATGTCAAAATGTGCCTTTTGCCGGGAACGCCTGCCTACTCAGAGAAGGGAGACCTTGGGGGGGGGGGGGGGGGGGGAGAGAAAAAAAAGTGGGGAGGACATCCCACCCACAATCCAGGCCTTAGCTAACCAGCAAATCAAATCTATTTCGATGAAAGGAAGAAATTATCCTAACTACAATTGTGTACATGAGTATAGCCACATAAGGCTTTTAAAAGTAGCAGTAATAACCTCTATGCCTAAAGCAAATCTTGGACCTCTAAGGGAGATGCACAGTAAAGGTAAAGTTAGACAAATCACAATGTGTGAATGTTTGAATAATAAGCTATATATGAACATTATTACATATCAGTAGTGGGACAATACCGTTGAAGGTATCAGTATGACTGGAGCTCTGCCAGAAAAAACAACACATGTATATGCAGAGCATAAATATATTAGGGTAGACACGTTACACTACACCAGGGGTCAGCAACCTTGGCTCTCCAGATGATTTAGAACTACATTTTCCATGATGCCTAAGTGTCTTTAAGCTGCCTAAGCATCATGGGAAATGTAGTTCTAAAACATCAGGAGAACCAAGGTTGCTGATCCCTGCACTACACCAACACGAGTAGCTGAAGAGTCAGTTGCAGTAAGTATGACATGTAGGGTTAGGAAAAAACATCAAGCACCTCTGCTGCGATCAAAGGAACATGTGTTGCAGCATATAACAAAGGTTCTGTGATAGAATTTTAGAGTCTCTCACACCCTCGTTTAGCGTTGCTGGTTGTATCTTCCATGCAGATAGTGCCAGACTTGACACTGGTGGGAAAGTTCTAATAAAGATATCACTTTTTCTTGGTTTTGAAGTTCCAAAATCTGAATATGTGTCTTCAAAAATAACATACCTTTTCACATCAAAAATGTCATGAAGTTGCGCACGACAATTTAGGGAAAAAACCCACTGAAAGCGGCAGTGAGGGGGAAGGAGGGAGTGGGGAGGGAGAGAGGAGGGGATCCTGGTTATATTGGTTAGTGATGGAAATAGGAGGGTGGGAAGTCGATCTGGGAGGGGGAAGGGGAGAGGGTATTGAGGGGGGGCAGCTACACTACAGAAACAAATGGCTATTTTTATTTATTTTTAAATGCCTAATTTGCAGCAAACTGGGTATTATTTTAGTACTGGCAGACTTTCTGCCAGTACTTAAGATGACGGTGACAATTGTGAGGTGGGGGAGGGAAGAGGGGTCAGGGAGGGATCGGGGTGGGATGTGTCAGGTGGGAGGCTGATCTCTACACTAAAGCTAAAATTAACCCTACAAGCTACCTAATTAACCCCTTCACTGCTGGGCATAATACAAGTGTGGTGCGCAGCGGAATTTAGCGGCCTTCTAATTACCAAAAAGCAATGCCAAAGCCATATATGTATGCTATTTCTGAACAAAGGGGATCCCAGAGACGCATTTACAACCATTTGTGCCATGATTGCACAAGCTGTTTGTAAATAATTTCAGTGAGAAACCTAAAATTGTGAAAAAGTTAATGATTTGATCGCATTTGGCAGTGAAATGGTGGCATGAAATATACCAAAATGGGCCTAAATCAATACTTTGAGTTGTCTACAAAAAAAATTATTTATATAGTTTTGATAGGTAAATATAAAAAAGGCTCTATTTCTGTTTAAATGTAGTGATGGCAAAAATGCTAAAAATCCTCTGGTCTTTTGGGGAAGTTTTTGTCTAAAATGCCGGTACTTAAGGGGTTAAACAGAAGCGTTTACTTATTGTAAAAAAAACAAATCATAACTGGTGTTGTAGTTATTGGTGCTGCAGTGATATTGAACATTTACAGCTCCTCAGCACTCCTGTGCTGGATCACAGGGTAGTCCCGCCCCTCCTCCTCTGACTCGGCACTTGGAGAAGGCGCGCACAGCATGGCAGCTCTGTGTGCTGAGCCTGAGTGAGGAGCAGAGGTAAGCAGAAGATGGTTAGATTAGCAGTGGTCAGGAATAGCTTTCTTTCCCTCTCCTCCTCAGGTCTGCTCTCCAAGTGTTGCACTCTAGTTTCTCCCCACTGCCTCTCATGTTCTCTATATGGTAAGGTATTTCTGAAGCAGCTTTGATAAGTAGAGTTATGCTTCTTGTGTAGAAGATTGGAAATATGAGAGCTTACAATAACTTAAGTTTACCCCACCTAAGCCTTTTGATTTCTCTCAGCCTGCAGCTTGGCCCACATGGCGTCAGCGGTTTCCATGCTTCAGGATTGCTTCCAAGCTGGACAAGGAGAGTGGTAAAGTACAAGTTAATTCTCTTTTATACTCTATGGGGAAAGATGTGGAGCCAGTGTTCAATGCCTTTACTTTCCAAGAAAGGGAAGAATTTGACTTTGAAATAGTTATGAACAAACTCAGTGCTCACTTTGTGCCCAAAAAGAAATGTGATTCATGAGAGGGCTTATTTTCAAAAACGTGCTCAGCATGTGGAAGAATCTGTGGAGTCATTTGTGAGCAGCCTGTATGAACTAGCTGAATTCTGTGAATTTGGTGTTGCTAAAGAAGAGCAAATCAGAGACAGAATAGTCATAAGAATTGCAGATGCTGAGGTCTCACTGAAGGTACAGTTGGAGGCGGAATTAACATTAGATGGGGCTATTAGGATGGCCCACCAGAGTGAACTGGTGAACAAGCAAAGTGCTGATCTGAGGTCTGAGAGTATTGTGGATGAAGTGCAGCAATTCAGGATAGCTGCAGGTGAAAGGCACAGTGTGAGTGGTAGACCAAGGGCAACAGATAGGCCCGAAAGCGGATGGGCGCAGAAGGTTCGCTGCATGCGGTGTAACCATACCCATAATGTTGTATGCCCCGCTAAAGATAAAAGATGTAGAAAGTGTAACCGAATGGGTCATTTTGAAGTGGTGTGTAAAACTGAATACATTAAGGAGATGCAGGTGGATAGTGACCAGGAGGGTCAAAAAGTGTCCTTTGTAGGGTCTGTTGTTGAACGGTCTGGTTCAGACGAAGATTGGTGGGTTACCATTACTGTAATGGGAGCCAAGGTTGCCTTCAAGATTGACACAGGAGAAGACATCACTGTTATGTCCCTTGCAGCATTCATAAAACTGCCTCTACAGCCTCAGTTGGCGAAAGTTACAACGAAAGATCATAGTCCTGGTGGCCGCATCGATTGTGCGGGGAAATTTCTTGCCAGCTGTGAGTACAAGCAGAGGAAATTCACCATGTGGGTACATGTATTTAGAGGTCAGTGTGTTAACAACCTATTGAGCAGGAAAGCAGCCAGGGTTTGGGCCTTGTCACCAGAGTGAATGAGATTTTGGAAGACATGTTTGGTGAATTGGGCCTACTAAATTGCAACCCAGTCCGTATATCACTTAAAAGTGATGCAGTCCAATACAGCATTACCACTCCTTGTAGAATTCCATTCCCGCTCATGCCTCAAGTGGAGAAGGAACTTCTGCATATGAAGAATATGGGAGTTATTGAAGAGGTTGTTGAAGCCCCCATTGTGCCTGTTGCAAGGAAAAACGGGTAAGTACGCATCTGCGTAGACTTGAAAAGGCTGAATGAGGCAGTGAAGAGAGAGATATGTGCTACCGACGCTTAAAGACATAGCTCCAAAACTGGCTGGGGCGAAGTTCTTCTCTACACTGGATGCTTCCAGCGGCCTCTGGCAGATACCTCTAGATCCACAGTGCCGCAAACTAACTACCTTCATTACACCGGTAGGTCAGTTTTGCTTCTGCAGACACCACTTTGGATATCCTCTGCTCCTGAAATCTTTCAAAGAGAGATGAGTTCCCTCCTAAGGGACCACGAGGGCAGGGCAGTCGTCATGGACGACATTTTAGTGTATAGGTCTACATTGGAAGAACATAATCAGCGATTGAGCTGTGTGCTGCAGACCATTAGAGAGTCCGGGCTGAAATTACATAAAAACAAATGCCATTTTAGAGTTATGTTACTTTGGGCATATCATCAATGGAGATGGCTTCAAGCCGGACCCTGATAAAATCCTTGCTATTGAACAGATGAAAAGTCCTTCTGATGTACATGAGCTGAGACAAATATTGGGCCTTGTGAATTATGTTGGCAGGTTCCGTCCAGATTTATCCACAGTACTACACACTATCACAGAGTTGTTGAAGAAGGATGTTGCCTGGTTCTGGTGTCCTTCACAGGAAGAAGCTTTTGTACAGGTCAAGTCCTTGCTGGGGTCTGCCCCAATATTAGGTTCTAGCGCTGTGGAATCTGTTGGCGCTCTACAAATAACCGATAATAATAATAATAATACAACCTTTCTAAAAAGACTGTTGTTAGTGCTGATGCAAGCAGTTATGGGCTAGGGGCCGCCCTTCTGCAGCTGAATGAGAACAAACTACAGCCTATCGCCTACTGTTCCCGTACACTGACGGCTGCTGAGTCGAAATACACCCAAATTGAAAAAGAGTGCCTTGCTGCAGTTTAGGCCTGTGAGCGCTTCCAGCGTTACTTAGTGGGTTTAGAGAAATTTAGTCTGGAGACTGACCATAAACCGCTAGTTCCTCTAATCAACTCCTATGATATTGACAAAACACCCCTAAGATGCCAGAGACTTCTGATGAGGCTGCTTAGGTTCAACGTTCAGGCAGTGCATGTGCCGGGGAAACAACAGGTAGTGGCAGATACACTTTCCAGGCTCCCGCTGGCTGATGCTGCTGAAGAATCTTTAACGGAATCAGAGGTGAAAGTATATGTGGATTTAGTTCTGGTATCCTAATTCATTTCATCAGGGAAGCTAGAGCAAATAAGAAATGAGACACGTCTAGATACAGACCTTCAAGTAGTTATTAAGTACATAAAAGAAGGTTGGCCCGAGAGCCGGGCAGCCTGGATATCTTCAAGTTTTTACCAGTCAGAGAGGTTGCAGCTAATGGAGCTGGATGGGTTGGTGCTGTTCCAGGATCGCATTGTTATTCCTGTTAGCATGCAGCAGGAGATGTTAAGCAGAATTCATGATGGCCACTTAGGCATTACAAAGTGCAGAGAAAGGGCAGCTACGGCAGTATGGTGGCCTGGGATCAGTTCTGACATTGCAAGCCACATGTCAAAATGTGCCTTTTGCCGGGAACGCCTGCCTACTCAGAGAAGGGAGACCTTGATTTCTACTCCGCTGGCTGCAGGCCCATGGCAGAAAATAGCTGCTGATTTGTGCGAACTGCACGGGAAAAAGTACCTAGTCGTGATTGACTACTATTCCAGGTATTTGGAGATTGCACCCTTGAATGAGATCACCAGTCAAGCCGTTATCACTCGTCTCAAGAGCTTGTTTGCCCGGTGGGGCATACCAATGGAGTTAGTGAGTGATAACAGAATGCAGTTTGCTTCCACGGAGTTTAGTTCTTTTAGCAGTGAATATGATTTCATCCATTCTACGTCAAGTCCACATTGCCCGCAGGTCAATGGAATGGCTGAAAGGGCAGTTCAAACAACAAAGTTCATTTTGAAGCAATTTGAGCTGTACCCTAGCTCTCTTGGCCTATAGGGCGACCCCCATCCAAGCCACAGGTTTTAGCTCGGCTCAGATGATGCTAGGACGTCAGATTGCCACCACTTTACCCTCCGTGGGTGTCTTCCAGCCAACCAGCTCTGTTCCTCGGGACGAGGTCCTTAGGAGGGATGAAGAGGCTACAAGGGGTTATTGATTCTTCTACGACAGAAAACACTCTGTTAGGCCCTTGCAGGAGCTGAATATGGGGCAAAGTGTCAGAGTTAAACTGGATGATGAGAAGAAATGGAAGACGCCTGCTACGGTAATTGGATGCTCCAGAACCAAGGTCTTATGTAGTCCTTACTGATGGAGGGACAGTCACACGTCGAAATAGAAGACATCTTCAGCCAGTACCTGAGAGTTTGGGACTGGATGCCTCAGAGCCACCGCCGGTGGGATCCCCTGTTTTAAGAGGGTTGCCTTCCCCTCAGCAAGATCACAGCTGGGATACTTATTTGCTTCCAGCAGACTCTCAATCACCTTCTTCTGTATCAGAGGACAGTTCATGTAAAATTACGTCAAGTAGAAGAGTGGTGAAACTTCCAGCCCGATATCAGGATTAGCACTAGTTAGAGCAGTGACCGGAAGAATGGGCAGAATAATCCCATGGTCACTGTGGACTAGGGTAGTCTACTCCAATGTTCAAATCAGGATTGTATTTCTTGTTGTTCATATATATTCTCTTTAACCTCTTAAGGACATATGACGGAATTTTTCGGTCATAAAACAATTGAGCAAACAGAAAGCTGTGTCCTTAAAGGGTTAACTTATTTGTTATACACTAAACAAAACTATTTTTGTATGCTTCTTGTATACCTTGTTATTTGATGTACTCTTAAAAAAAACAAATGTATGCTTTGTCCTTTGAAAAAGGGGAAGATGTTATGAGAGTGGGAGGTGATTTCAGCGGATGGGGGCGGGGCTTATAACCATTATTGTCTATGTTGCAGTTACTAAGTTAGATGTGTTGTGCAAGCTGTATACTTCTATGCTCTGCAATAAAATAGCGTTGTACCTTCTATGCTGTGTCCTGCATCTCATGACAGAGACAAATATTTAACTTCCTTTTTAAAACTTCTGTGTGTGTGTAAGACCTTTTATTAAGCATAGTTTCAAGCTTTGGGGAATAAAGCTTTATTGTGTACTCATAAATGTTGAAATGCATTCCTCTCATAATACACACAAGTATTTGATACTATGATTGCTAGTGTTCCATAGTGCCATTTTGTGCTTTTTTTGTTTGTTACTGGGTAAACTAAATTAATGAAAACATTGATGTCAATGCCCAACCTTAGTTCTCATAAATCAGCTCTTAAATCTATGAAACAGTATGTTAAGAAAAAAATGGCAATGTTTATATATGTGCAATTGTGTATAATTGTGTGTGTGGGTGGGTGTGTTAGAGAGGCAAAGAATGAGTGTGTAATATGTGTGCCATATGACATAGCATGTGTGTGTAATACATATGACCTAAAATGTGTGTTATATATTGTACATGAATACAAATAAAAAAGAATGTATGTACATATGAAATAGAATGTATGCAAATGCTTTCTCATAATACACACAGGCATGCTATAATTACACACACACACGCACATATATATACTTGATACAAATTAACTAAAATGTTCTTTTAATTAGCTCCATCAAACACTGTTGATTTTATAATACACTTGGGTTACTTTGTGTGTGACATAGTATATGTGTGTGTAAAAACATAATTTATGCTTACCTGATAAATTCCTTTCTCCTGTAGTGTAGTCAGTCCACGGGTCATCATTACTTCTGGGATACCAATACCAAAGCTAAAGTACACGGATGACGGGAGGGACAGGCAGGATCTTTATACGGAAGGAACCACTGCCTGAAGAACCTTTCTCCCAAAAACAGCCTCCGAAGAAGCAAAAGTGTCAAATTTGTAAAATTTGGAAAAAGTATGAAGAGAAGACCAAGTTGCAGCCTTGCAAATCTGTTCAACAGAGGCCTCATTCTTAAAGGCCCAAGTGGAAGCCACAGCTCTAGTAGAATGAGCTGTAATTCTTTCAGGAGGCTGCTGTCCAGCAGTCTCATAGGCTAAACGTATTATGCTACGAAGCCAAAAAGAGAGAGAGAGGTAGCAGAAGCTTTTTGACCTCTCCTCTGTCCAGAATAAACGACAAACAGGGAAGAAGTTTGGCGAAAATCTTTAGTTGCCTGTAAATAAATTTTCAGGGCACGAACTACATCCAGATTGTGTAGAAGTCGTTCCTTCTTTGAAGAAGGGTTAGGACACAATGATGGAACAACAATCTCTTGATTGATATTCCTATTAGTGACTACCTTAGGTAAGAACCCAGGTTTAGTACGCAGAACTACCTTGTCTGAATGAAAAATCAGATAAGGGGAATCACAATGTAAGGCAGATAACTCAGAGACTCTTCGAGCCGAGGAAATAGCCATTAAAAACAGAACTTTCCAAGATAACAATTTAATATCAATGGAATGAAGGGGTTCAAACGGAACACCCTGTAAAACGTTAAGAACTAAATTTAAGCTCCATGGTGGAGCAACAGTTTTAAACACAGGCTTAATCCTGGCCAAAGCCTGACAAAAAGCCTGAACGTCTGGAACTTCTGACAGACGTTTGTGTAAAAGAATGGACAGAGCTGAGATCTGTCCCTTTAAGGAACTAGCAGATAAACCCTTTTCTAAACCTTCTTGTAGAAAAGGCAATATCCTAGGAATCCTAACCTTACTCCATGAGTAACTCTTGGATTCGCACCAATGTAAGTATTTGCGCCATATTTTATGGTAAATCTTTCTGGTAACAGGTTTCCTAGCCTGTATTAAGGTATCAATTACTGACTCAGAAAATCCACGCTTTGATAAAATCAAGCCTTCAATTTCCAAGCAGTCAGCTTCAGAGAAATTAGATTTTGATGTTTGAAAGGACCCTGAATTAGAAGGTCCTGTCTCAGAGGAAGAGACCAAGGTGGACAGGATGACATGTCCACTAGATCTGCATACCAGGTCCTGCGTGGCCACACAGGCGCTATTAGAATCACCGATGCTCTCTCCTGTTTGATCCTGGCAATCAATCGAGGAAGCATCGGGAAGGGTGGAAACACATAAGCCATCCCGAAGGTCCAAGGTGCTGTCAAAGCATCTACCAGGACCGCTCCCGGGTCCCTGGACCTGGACCCGTAACAAGGAAGCTTGGCATTCTGTCGAGACGCCATGAGATCTATCTCTGGTTTGCCCCAACGTTGAAGTATTTGGGCAAAGACCTCCGGATGAAGTTCCCACTCCCCCGGATGAAAAGTCTGACGACTTAGGAAATCCGCCTCCCAGTTCTCCACTCCCGGAATGTGGATCGCTGACAGGTGGCAAGAGTGAGACTCTGCCCAGCGAATTATCTTTGATACTTCCATCATCGCTAGGGAGCTTCTTGTCCCTCCTTGATGGTTGATGTAAGCTACAGTCGTGATGTTGTCCGACTGAAACCTGATGAACCCCCGAGTTGTTAACTGAGGCCAAGCCAGAAGGGCATTGAGAACTGCTCTCAATTCCAGAATGTTTATTGGAAGGAGACTCTCCTCCTGAGTCCATGATCCCTGAGCCTTCAGAGAATTCCAGACAGCGCCCCAACCTAGTAGGCTGGCGTCTGTTGTTACAATTGTCCAATCTGGCCTGCTGAATGGCATCCCTCTGGACAGATGTGGCCGAGAAAGCCACCATAGAAGAGAATTTCTGGTCTCTTGATCCAGATTCAGAGTAGGGGACAAATCTGAGTAATCCCCATTCCACTGCATGCACAATTGCAGCGGTCTGAGATGTAGGCGTGCAAAGGGTACTATGTCCATTGCCGCTACCATTAAGCCGATTACCTCCATGCATTGAGCCACTGACGGGTGTTGAATGGAATGAAGGACACGGCAAGCATTTTGAAGCTTTGTTAACCTGTCTTCTGTCAGGTAGATCTTCATTTCTACCGAATCTATAAGAGTCCCCAAGAAGGGAACTCTTGTGAGTGGAAAGAGAGAACCCTTCTTTTCGTTCACCTTCCACCCATGCGACCTTAGAAATGCCAGTACTAACTCTGTATGAGACTTGGCAGTTTGAAAGCTTGACGCTTGTATCAGAATGTCGTCTAGGTACGGAGCCACCGAAATTCCTTGCGGTCTTAGTACCGCCAGAAGAGCGCCCAGAACCTTTGTGAAGATTCTTGGAGCCGTAGCCAATCCGAATGGAAGAGCTACAAACTGGTAATGCCTGTCTAGGAAGGCAAACCTTAGATACCGGTAATGATCTTTGTGAATCGGTATGTGAAGGTAAGCGTCCTTTAAATCCACTGTGGTCATGTACTGACCCTTTTGGATCATGGGTAAAATTGTCCGAATAGTTTCCATTTTGAACGATGGAACTCTTAGGAATTTGTTTAGGATCTTTAAATCCAAGATTGGTCTGAAGGTTCCTTCTTTCTTGGGAACCACAAACAGATTTGAGAAAAACCCCTGTCCGTGCTCCGACCGCGGAACCGGGTGGATCACTCCCATTAGTAAGAGATCTTGTACACAACATAGAAACGCCTCTTTCTTTATTTGGTTTGTTGACAACCTTGAAAGATGAAATCTCCCTTTTGGGGGAGAGATTTTGAAGTCCAGAAGATATCCTTGAGATATGATCTCTAAAGCCCAGGGATCCTGGACATCTCTTGCCCAAGCCTAGGCGAAGAGAGAGAGTCTGCCCCCCACTAGATCCGTTCCCGGATCGGGGGCCCTCAATTCATGCTGTCTTAGGGGCAGCAGCAGGTTTTCTGGCCTGCTTGCCCTTGTTCCAGGACTGGTTAGGTTTCCAGCCTTGTCTGTAGCGAGCAACAGCTCCTTCCTGTTTTGGTGCAGAGGAAGTTGATGCTGCTCCTGCCTTGAAGTTACGAAAGGCACGAAAATTAGACTGTCTAGCCCTAGGTTTGGCTCTGTCTTGAGGCAGGGCATGGCCTTTACCTCCTGTAATGTCAGCGATAATTTCTTTCAAACCGGGCCCGAATAAGGTCTGCCCTTTGAAAGGTATGTTAAGTAATTTAGATTTAGAAGTAACATCAGCTGACCAGGATTTTAGCCACAGTGCTCTACGTGCCTGAATGGCGAATCCGGAATTCTTAGCCGTAAGTTTAGTTAAATGTACTACGGCATCTGAAATAAATGAATTAGCTAGCTTAAGGGTTTTAAGCTTATTTGAAATCTCGTCTATAGTTATTGAGTCAAGAGTCTCTTCCAGAGACTCAGACCAAAATGCGGCCGCAGCCGTGACAGACGCAATACATGCAAGGGGTTGCAATATAAAACCTTGTTGAACAAACATTTTCTTAAGGTAACCCTCTAATTTTTTATCCATTGGATCTGAAAAGGCACAGCTATCCTCCAACGGGATAGTGGTACGCTTAGCCAGAGTAGAAACCGATCCCTCCACCTTAGGGACCATCTGCCATAAGTCCCGTGTGGTGGCGTCTATTGGAAACATTTTTCTAAATACAGGAGGGGGGGAAAAGGGTACACCGGGCCTATCCCACTCCTTAGTAATTATCTCTGTAAGCCTCTTAGGTATAGGAAATACGTCAGTACTCGCCGGTACCGCATAGTATCTATCCAGCCTACATAATTTCTCTGGAATTGCAACGGTGTTACAATCATTCAGAGCCGCTAATACCTCCCCTAGCAGTACAAGGAGGTTTTCTAGCTTAAACTTAAAATTTGAAATGTCTGAATCCACTCTATTTGGATCAGATCCGTCACCTGCAGATTGAAGCTCTCCGTCCTCATGTTCTGCAAATTGTGACGCAGTATCTGACATGGCCCTATTATTATCAGCGCACTCTGTTCTCACCCCAGAATGATCTCGCTTACCTCTAAGTTCTGGTAATTTAGACAAAACTTAAGTCATAACATTAGCCATGTCCTGTAATGTGATTTGTAATGGCCGCCCTGAAGTACTCGGCGTTACAATATCACGCACCTCCCGAGCGGGAGATGCAGTTACTGACACGTGAGGCAAGTTAGTCGGCATAACTTCCCCCTCGTTGTTTGGTGAATGATGTTCAACTTGTACAGATTGACTTTTATTTAAAGTAGCATCAATGCAATTAGTACATAAATTTCTATTGGGCTCCACCTTGGCTTTTGCACATATAGCACAGAGATATTCCTCTGAGTCAGACATGTTTAACACACTAGCAATTAAACTAGCAAGCTTGGAAATACTTTTCAACTCAATTTACAAGTAATATGAAAAACGTACTGTGCCTTTAAGAAGCACAGAAAAAAACTATGACCGTTGAATAACAATGAACCGGAGAAACTATAAAAATCAAAATTTTCCCCGGTAAAAGCACAAATTAGCAAAGGATTGCCCCCATTAGCAATGGAAAACTAACCCTTAAATAGCAGAAAAAAATGTACAAAATATAAACGTTTTTTATCACAGTCAAAGCACAATCTCACAGGTCTGCTGTGAGTGATTACCTCCCTCAAAATAATTTTTGAAGACCCTTGAGCTCTGTAGAGACAATCCGGATCATGCAGGGAAAGAAACAGACTTGTGACTGAATTTCTGATGCGTAGCAAAAGCGCCAAAATAGGCCCCTCCCCCTCACACACAACAGTGAGGGAAGTTCAGTGAACTGTCTTAAATTAAAATAAACAACAGCCAAGTGGAAAAACAGTGCCCAAAACAATTTTTCACCCAGTACCTCAGATAAATAAACGATTTAACATGCCAGCAAAACGTTTAAAATCAAATAAAATGAAGTGTCATTAAAAAGCCTGCTGCTAGTCGTTCCCACTGCAAGTTAGGCTTAAAGTTATATGCATACAGTATTATCCCAGTGAAGTGCCATTCCCCAGAATACTGAAGTGTAAACATATATACATAACAGCCTGATACCAGTTGCTACTACTGCATTTAAGGCTGAACTTACATTATATCGGTATTGGCAGTATTTTCTCAGTCAATTCCATTCCTCAGAAAATAATATACTGCAACATACCTCTTTGCAGGTGAACCTGCCCGCTGTCCCCTGATCTGAAGTTTACCTCACTCCTCAGAATGGCCGAGAACAGCAAAATGAATCTTAGCTACGCCGGCTAAAATCATCCAAAAACTCAGGTAGATTCTTCTTCAAATTCTACCTGAGAAGGAACAACACACTCCGGTGCTGTTTTAAAATAACAAACTTTTGATTGAAGATATAAAAACTAAGTATAATCACCACAGTCCTCTCACACATCCTATCTATTAGTTGGGTGCAAGAGAATGACTGGGTGTGACGTAGAGGGGAGGAGCTATATAGCAGCTCTGCTTGGGTGATCCTCTTGCACTTCCTGTTGGGGAGGAGTTAATATCCCAGAAGTAATGATGACCCGTGGACTGACTACACTTAACAGGAGAAATAGGGCATGTATTTGTGAGAGTGTAAGATAAAAGAAAGTGTGCATGAGACATAAATAGTGTGTGTGACAGTTTTGTGAATGACACACAGTATGTGTGACATAGGATATGTGTCTTAGGGGTGTATTTGACATAGTGTGCGTCTATGACATTGGGTGTTTGTGTGTGCCAAAAATGGTCCGGCTCCTAATCTTACATTCCTGCTTTTCAAATAAAGATAGCAAGAGAATGAAGAAAAATTGATAATAGAAGTAAATTACAAAGTTGTTTAAAATTGCTGCTCTATCTGAATCATGAAAGGAAAAAAAATCGGGTTTAGTGTCCCTTTAATTTTATTCATATCCTTTGTTGAAAAAATAGCAGGATTAGCAGTCTAGAACCATTACCATAAACATTAGTACCAGGCGGGGGTGCCTGCTATCTCCCCTTGTTCTTCGCCTTATGCATTGAGCCCTTAGCAGCTAAAATTAGACAATGGCCAGATATTTCTAGCATTCAAGTTGGCAAAAAGGGAATATGAATTGCTCCTTTTTGCCAATCGTGATTCCAACAGTCAAACCTTTATTATTTTGTTCCCTAATTTATTCCATTATACAGACATTTAGACTTCTCTCAGGGAAGAATATTAAGGTGAAGGTAAACTTTGATGAATGACAGCCCGTTTTTAAAAAATACTATTAAAAACAGGGGCACTTTCATTCATCAAAGTTTACAAAGCAGCCATTTTGATTAAAAACTTACCTCTTTCTTCTCACAGCCGGAGCAGCTTCCCCCACCAATGACTAATCCAGCTTCCTCCAATCACGGCTTTCCCCCAAGGGTAGTTATTGCCTGAGGCCATGCCGTAATTGGAGGAAGATGGATTAGTCATTGATGACGTGTGAAAAGAGGATCTCCGGGTGGGGGAAGCTGCTCTGGCTGTGATAAAAACAAAGGTAAGTTTTTAATCTAAACTTTGATGAATGAAAGTGCCCCTGTTTTTAATAGTATTTAAAAAAACGGCCTTTCATTCACCAAAGTTTACCTTCACTTTAACAAAGATAAATAAAGCCATCAGTTTTCCTTTTCCACAGGAGGCGAAAAAAATACAAAAGATGAACAATATAAAGATATTTACCCCAGTGACCGGTCCTGCTGGTTTAATTATTTTCAGATTAGATCTGAGTAATTTAAATGCTGGTTCACTGTCTGTCCCACCTTTCACAGCTTATCAATTTATGTTTAGCAAATCACAGAACTAAATGCGCTTGTCTCTATCCCTTATTTCATATTCCAGATAAGAACTCAAAATTAAAAAGTTTGTGCAATTATGGTAAAGTGAAAACAATTTTACAAACCACTAAAAAAAAATGTATATATAATAAATATATAAAAATGGGTGGATATATTGAAAAGAATCTGTTCCTTCTCATATAGTACCATTTTAAAAGAAAACTATTTAAAAGTCGCCTTTCGTGGTACTTAAACCCTACTATATACAATTAAGAGATTCAGCTGTGGTATGTGATTTCATAGCTGTGGAAAGAGGCGAGTATATCCACATGTGGTGGACTTGTAGACATGTTGCCCATATCTGAGCTCAAACCTCTAGTTTATGAAGTTCCATCTCTTTGTTAGAGTGAGAAATCTCACCACTGTGCAGGTTTTACTACAAAGCTCAATCCAAGGGTTCTCACCAAGAAATAATAAATTGGCAGCTATGATATGTAGTGCAATAACAATATGTGTAGCTCGCTACTAGAAGACAGTAATACAGTATAACAATTTCGCTGTAAATGAAAGTCAAATTAATAATTACTATCAGATATCTAGGCTATCTGCTCACTTACTGGACAGGAAATAACAGTTTCTGAATTTGTGGGAACCGTGGATAACGCACAATGAAGCCAGGATTGGACAGGCAGGCAGGGCCGCCATCAGGGGGTGACAGGGGTGACTCCTGTCAGGGGCCCAATGGGCCAGGGGGGCCCCATGAGGCAAGAGAAAAAAAAAATGTTTTTATTATTTTGGCAGCCACCAGTGGGTACTACAGCAGAGTGCTAATTGAGCATGGGAAATGTTATTACAAGGAGTAAAGTATTAGCATTTGAGAGGATCTCTGAGTGTGCACTAAACCACTATGCACAGTGTGAGACAGACTTGGCACTTTGTTTGTACAGTGTGTGCCTGACAGCAGATCACTTTCATTTGCAGAGGAGGTAGGACTTACTTAGCAAATGTTTTTTATTTCTTTGTGCAATTTCGGATTGTAACTTCAGTGTGGTAGTAGTTGTATGGTGGGGCCAGGGGTCCATAAAAACATTTTTTTTTTAGCAGCAGTGTATTTATGATTATTTGACAATGCTGTAGAAATTCTATATTTAAAACCATGCAGAAATGTTTCCTCCTCAATACACAAACGGTAGGTGCCCTTTTGGCAGACCAAGATTGCTCAGTGTTTGAAATGAGAGAGGTTAACTTAAAACTGTTCAGTTTACACTAAAGCTGACTTAATTTTGAAATACATACCAACAAGCCTAAATCCTGCATATGTATGTATGTCTGTGTTTTCTGTGGGTGTCTCAGTGAGGGTGTATGTATGTCTTTGTGTGTTTTTTGTGGGTGTCTCAGTGAGGGTGTGTGTATGTATGTCTTTCTGTGTTTATGTGGTTGTCTCTCTGTGTGTGTATGTCTTTGTGTGTTTTCTGAGGCTGTCTCTGTCGGTGTTTCCTTGGGTGCATGTGCAAGTTTGAGTTTGTGTGTGTGTGTGTGTGTCCATTGTCTGTTCCTTTTTAGGACATTTTGACCTTACTACTGATTATTCACATCTTTCTACAGACTTTGAGACTAATGAGACCTTTACGGAAGTCACCAATCCACCATTTAACCTTTAAATTATTGTTTAGGCAGTTCAGGACCCTTCCTTTCAGCCACTGCATGCTGTTGTCATCATTTAGTTGGCATCTTCCTTTACAAAAAGATAATCAGAACTCCATATTTTGTTTTCTAAATCTCCTTTTTTTTACAAAACTGTAGTCTTCCTCATTACTTGTCAGGTCAATGTAATCAAGTGCTGAGTGTCTGTATGGGTGTCAGTGTCTAAGTGCGTTTGTGTGTTACTTTGCGTGTCTGCTACAGTGTCTATATGTGAATCCTTATGTGTGAGTGTGTGTGTGTGTTTCAGTGTATGAGTGTGTCTATGTGTTTGTATGTTACTACCTTTACAACATTTCCAAGTTTAAATAGACACTTAAGAATAAAGTGCATATACGTTTTAGTCACTTGGTCAAAAATTGCACATGTCAAGGGGGGGGGGGGCCCTGATCAATGGTTAAGTCAGGGGCCCCAAAATTTCTAGTGGCGGCCCTGCAGGCAGGGACTTAACTGATTTATCGGGGGTGTTATATGAGGACTGTATTGGAGCTTGTGGCTAGGAAAGGGTCTCTCTCTATAATATGGAGGACCGGACCTCACCAGAAACAAGACTAGGTTACTGGTTATTATGTCATTAATGTTATTACCTTATTAGCTGAGAGGGCGAACATGACTGTTTATGGCCGAAGAAGTTGTGTAAAAACTTTAATATACAGTATATATATATATATATATATACATACTGTATATATATATATATATATATATATATATATATATATATATATATATATATATATATAAAATCAAATTTGACAGCCAAAAAATGGCATGAAATATACCATGGGTTATCTACTTAAATTTTTTATTTATATAAATATATATCTTGAAATTTCCAGTCGTCCACTAGTCCTGGACAATTTCCCCTATATATATATATATATATATATATATATATATATATATATATATATATATATATATATATGCCTAACCATTTAAAAAAAATTCTTTAAATAGGGTAGTGCTTTCTACCACCCTTTAACCCCAGATTTTTAGATTATTTTTTTTAATGTATACAGCGCCACATGGTGTCTTTAAAAAGTTATTTTTAATGTTATATTTATTTAAGTTCTATGATTTGTTGAGCCTTTGTAACTCTATGGCTTTCTATATAACTAAACAAACCTCCATTTTGTCTTTATAAATTCAACAAAAGACTTCATTTTCTTTCCTGGGGTACTCTTCCATGTGTAGTATGCATGGAAGAAAAACAGATTGTTACTCTCAGTTAGGGATGGGTAAATGTTTCTAAAAATTCGAAATTTAAAACGAATTTTGATACATTCGTTCGAATTTCGAATGTTTATATAACATTCTATTTTCAAATTTTCGTTTTCAAATTTTTCAATAAAATTTGAAAATATTTGTTAGAATAACAGAATGTTTAGCTATGTATTCATTCAATTTTGAAACGTAATATTCAAATTTGAATATGACATTTGAATTTGAATGTAACATTCAAATTCAAAATAGTATTTCTAGTCTACAACTGTGTTTAATAAAAGTAATATTTGAATTTGAATGTTACATTCGAATTTGAATGCTACATTCAAATTTGAATGTCACATTTGAATTTGAAATAGTATTTCTAGTCTAATACTGTTTTTTACATGTCACATTCAAATTAGAAATAGTATTTCTAGTCTACAACTGTGTTTAATAAATGTAATATTCTAATTTGAATGCTACATTCAAATTCAAATGTCACATTTGAATTTGAAATAGTATTTCTAGTCGAATACTGTTTTTTAAATGTAATATTCAAATTCGAATGCTACATTCGAATTCTAATGCTACATTTGAAATTGAATGTAACATTCAAATTAGAAATAGTATTTCTAGTCTACAACTGTGTTTAATAAACGTAATATTCGAATTTGAATGCTACATTAAAATTTGAATGTCACATTCAAATTCGAAATAGTATTTCTAGTCTAATACTGTTTTTTAAATGTAATATTTGAATTTGAATGCTACATTCAAATTCGAATGTCACATTCGAATTCGAAATAGTATTTCTAGTATACAACTGTGTTTAATAAATGTAATATTCAAATTTGAATGCTAAATTCAAATTTGAATGTCACATTCAAATTCGAAATAGTATTTCTAGTATACAACTGTGTTTAATAAATGTAATATTCAAATTTGAATCCTAAATTCAAATTTGAATGTCACATTCAAATTCGAAATAGTATTTCTAGTCTAATACTGTGTTTTATAAATGTAATATTCGATTTGAATGTGACATTCGAATTCGAATAACACATTCAAATTCGAAATAGTATTTCTAGTCTTATACTGTGTTTTATAAATGTAATATTCAAATTTGAATGTGACATTCGAATTCGGATGTAACATTCAAATTCGAAATAGTATTTCTAGTCTAATACTGTTAATACTGTGTTTTATAAATGTAATTCGAATGTCACATTTGAATTCTAAAGTGACATTCGAAAACTGTAAATAACATTCGATAATAGAATTTTTAAAAATATTCGTTCTTATCAACATTCTATTATGTAAATCGAATTTCTACAATAACATTCGTTCTAACATTCAAATTCTAATATAAACGCATTCACCCATCCCTACTCTCAGTCTATCAATGTTTAAAAAAATAATAATAATAATGTATGCTTTTTCAGGGCTTCTTCAGGGCCAAAGGTATGTCAATCTACCATACAGGTGATCCTCAGAACTTAAAGACAAAATTAATTTTACTGAAGAGCAGAAAAGACTAGTTTAAGGTCAAAGTGTGAAAACATAGAACACATTTGCACATATCACGAAAGAAATAATTTCATATTTATAGAACATCTTGTTCTGATCCATACAAAGTCCACAAAAAAACTGCAAATAAATCCCTCTGTGAGATAATCCTTGCAGTAGCTACAAGCTACTCTCAGTTTAACCTGATTCAAGCAAAGCTTTGTGCTCAAAGTGCTTGCAAAAAGTACAAAATGCTAAATCTGTCAGATAATAAATCCGAACAACCAAAAACATAAATTATGCTTACCTGATAATTTCCTTTTCTTCTGATGGAAAGAGTCCACAGCTGCATTCATTACTTTTGGGAAATAAGAACCTGGCCACGAGGAGGAGGCAAAGACACCCCAGCCAAAGACTAAAATACTCCTCCCATTCCCCTCATCCACCAGTCATTCTGCCGAGGAACAAGGAACAGTAGAAGAAACATCAGGGTGAAAAGGTGCCAGAAGAATATAAGGATGCCCCACATAAAATTACGGGTGGGGAGCTGTGGACTCTTTCCATCAGAAGAAAAGGAAATTATCAGGTAAGCATAATTAATGTTTTTCTTCTTAAATGGAAAGAGTCCACAGCTGCATTCATTACTTTTGGGAAAACAATACCCAAGCTATAGAGGACACTGAATGCCAAGACGGGAGGGTACATTAGGCGGCCCATACTGAGGGCACTAAGCCTGAACCTCTACCCAACTAATAATCCTGCTTCGTCTGAAGCCGAGAAAAAATTTCAAAGGAAAAGCCCCAGTGACACTGACTCGCAGCTAGTCCAGAGCCAAACCAGAGACCGCAAAATGGACTCAACTGAGCCGACAGTCCACCAAGAGACACCGTCGCCCAACAGACAGTCCCCCACCACTCATCCTTCACAATGAAGGGAACCCCGAGCTAACCAAAATCCCCACAGGAATCAACCATCATCCGGAACACCAATCCGTAAAAGGAGATCTAACTCACTCAGAGACATATAAGGAGGCCCAAAGGCCTCATAACTCAGTCGGACCATCACGTCCAAGAGTAAAAGCTGTATCTAGATACACTAGAAACAGCATACACATACACCCACAAGGTGCCGAGAGCTGCAATAGGCTTCAAATTGCAAAACCTTCTGCATGCTGGACAGCTATCCATACAAGCTGTAGGATCAAGTCCCAAAAGGACCATCCAGAGGCCTAAAACTGAAGGTCAAACCACTCAAACAGCAGTGACGGGGCCTAAAACCCCCCAACCCTCCCCCACATGGAGGAGGAACTCTAGGATCTGATGAATTGGGTTATCTTGCATCCTCCTTCCTTATGGATGCTCCCCCGGACGCTTACCCTATCACCACTCGCCAATAAGCCAGGCTCCATGCTGAAGCACTCGACAATGGGACCCAGATAAGCCACCACCACCCGACTACTACACGGCAGATTACCCCATCTCCTGGGATTCCCCCTCTGACTTTGCCCAGGAGACGTTAAGAGACTAGACATTAGCCCTATACCGGGCCCGGGGGGGGGGGGGGGGACAGACCCAGGTGGGTTAGGAGGGGACCGCTTTGAGTGGGACAAAGGACTCCTGTACCGGGTTACAAAGGGTAGCGGGAGCAGGCAGACGACCAAGCATCAGCTGGTGGTACCGCAAAGGTATCGGTACGACCTGCTATGCATAGGGCACAACATCCCCCTGGCAGGACATCTAGGGATTACAAGGGCCCGCCACCGAGTTACATGGACCTTTTTCTGGCCAAGGATTACGGGGGACGTTAGGCAGTACTGATGCACTTGTGACATCTGTCAGAGGGTAAGGAGGAAAGGTGACCACTCTAAAGCTTCCCTGCATCTTCTCCGTATCATTGACGAACCATTCAGCAGGATAGCTGTTGACATCATTGGCCCCTTGCACCATCCTAGCCCCTTGGGGAAGAGGTACGTACTGACTGTAGACTACGCTACTCAGTGCCCGGAGGCAATCCCCCTTGCCAACATCCAGGCAGAAACAGTAGCCGATGCCCTACTCCGGATCTTTGCAAGAGTGGGTTTCCCCAGGGAAATTATCTCAGACCAAGGGACTCAGTTTACTGCTGAGCTCACTCAGCAGCTATGGAGGCTTTACGGGATAACGAGTTATGCGAAAGGTTCAATTGGACACTGAAGCAGCTGCTTCGGACGTTCTCTGTCTCTCAGAAGGACTGGGAGAGATACCTGCCGCACCTACTTTTCGCTTACCGGGAGGTGCCACAGGAATCTACCGGATTTTCTCCCTTTGAACTAGTATATGGCCGGAGAATGAGGGAGCCCCTAGATCTGCTTAGAGACGACTGGGAAGGGTAGGTTGGGGAGGAGGGACCCTCCATTGTAGGATATGTCCTAGAATTCAGGGACAGACTGAAGGACCTTGCGGCCACGGTGCAGGAGTACTTTCATATCGCTCAGGGTAGGTGGAAGCGGTGGTACGACCGTACCGCTCGCAACCGTACCCTGGAAGTAGGGCAAAATGTTCTTGCCCTAAAATCCATCAAGACAGATAAGCTGCAGGCCACTTGGCAAGGACCCTATCGAGTAGTAGAACAGCTTTGTGATACTACCTACCTGGTAGCCAAATGTTCAGATGAACAGGTCGGCCGGACCTTTCACGTGAACATGCTGAAGGTGTACCAGGAGAGGCCAGAGGAGGTAGCTGCTATATGTGCTCCGGCCATGGAGCTGCCTGGGCGGAATAGAGTGCCGGCAGGCGTAGGGGACATAAGCGTAGATGAGCAGATAGGGACTGTGCAGCGGGAGCAAGTCAGGCAGGTACTGGAGAGCCGACAGGACATGTTCTCCACGGACCCTGGGTAGACCACAGCAGTGGTGCATCATGGGGAGACCCTGGGATAGACGCCTTTGCGGCAGCCAGCATACCGGGTTCCCAAGTCAGTTAGGGAAGGCATGCGTAGCGATATTAGGGAGATGCTTGATACGGGAGTTATTGAGCCATCCAACAGTACCTGGGCATCCCCAGTAGTGCTTGTGCCCAAGCAGGATGGCACAACCCGCTTTTGTGTAGACTACCATAGGCTTAATGACCGGACCACGGCCGACGCCTATCCTAAACCCGGGTAGATGAGCTATTAGACCTCATTGCCAGGGATAACTTTCTGATGATGTTAGATCTCTGCAAAGGTTACTGACAGATACACTTGGACCCGGAATCTGTTCGGAAGTTGGCATTCGTCACCCCATTCGGCCTGTACCAGTTTAAGGTCATGCCGTTTGTGATGAAGAATACTTCAGCGACATTCCACCTCCTCGATCGCCTCCAGGATTATGCCTGTGCCTACCTGGATGGCATTGTGATCTACAGCAATAGCTGGGAGGAACACTTGGTTCACCTAGGAACCGTCTTGGACCGCATCAGTGCTGTGGGTCTGACTCTGAAGCCCAACAAGTGCACAGTAGGGAGGTCGGAGGTCCAGTACCTTGGACACCGAGTGGGATGCAGGAAGGAGAGGTCGGAGCTGGCCAAGGTTGAGACAGTCGCTAACTGGCCGACCCCCAAAACCAAGACCCAAGTTCTTGGCACAGTGGGGTACTACCACAAGTTTGTCCCCAACTATAGCACCCTTGGCAAACCCCTTACCAACCTGAGCGCTTCTCTCTTTTATGACTCTTAGGGAAGTCTCCCTAAGTGTGATGTGGGAATCCAGATGTGGACCTGTTGCTCAGTGTGCCTAGACGGATATGGCTGCACCTCACTGACGAGGCCCACACTAGGCCGAAATGTACATCTGGGGTTTTGCTGTTTCCCTTGTTCAGAGAGGGATTGCCTGGTATTTCAGGGCTGGACTGTACTGCTAAGTCAGGATCAGACTGATATGCTTCAGGAACGTTATTCTCTGTGAAAGGCAGATGTTGAGCAAAAATAGGCTGCTTCTTGGGTGGTAACTAGCCATAGAACAAGCTATTATACTATTGTTCGTTCCCAGGTTGAGTGCTTCTCTCTTTTAATTTATGCAAATTATGACTCTAAGGGAAGTCTCCCTAAGTGTGATGCGGGAATCCAGACGTGAACCCGTTGCTCAGTGTGCCTAGACGGATATAGCTGCACCTCACTGACGAGGCCCACAATAGGCCGAAACATACATCTGGGGTTTTGCCTTTTCCCTTGTTCAGAGAGGGATTGCCTGGTATTTCGGGGCTGGGCTGTACTGTTAAGTCAGGATCAGACGGATATGCTTCAGGAACGTTCTTCTCTGTAAAAGGCACATGTTGAGCAAAAAAAGGCTGCTTCTTGGGTGGTAACTAGCCATAGAACAAGCTATTATGCTATTGTTCATTCCCAGGTTGAGCGCTTCTCTCTTTTAATTTATGCTGAATCAAATCAGCCAATAGGAATGCAAGGTACGCCATTTTGAAACGGGTACCTTGCATTGAAGCTTCAGTGTACGGCGGTGACCGTATGAAGAGAACGCTCCGTGTAGGGTGGCATCGGCTTCCAGGATGGCTCCACGCCGCCAGAATGAAGATAGAAAACGCCCCTGGGATGGATGAAAATATTGCCGTCTGGATGAAGACTTCTCACCGCCTGGATGGAGATGGATGTCCAGACTTCAGGAACCATAAATAGCTATTCTGGGATTAGTGGTAGGTTTTTTTTTCTTTGTTTTTTTTGGGTGTGTTTTTTTTTAGATTAGGGCTTTGGGGTTAAAGAGCTGTCTAACTTAGCGCAATGCCCTACAAAGGGCCCTTTTAAGGGATATTGGTAGTTTATTGTAGGCTAGGGTGTGTTTTTTTTTGGGGGGGGGGGCTTTTTTTATTTTTATAGGGCTATTAGATTATGTGTAATTGTTTTGACTTTTGATAATTTTGTTTATTATTTTTTGTAAGCTTAGTGTTTTTTATTTTTCATAATTTAGTGTTCATTATTTTTTGTAATTTTAGATTTTTTAATTTTTTTCGTACTGTTAGGTTTTTTTAAATTTGTAATTTAGATTGCCATATGAAACTCACTCATGAAATGCATCAAGAGGTTCTGCAACATCATCAGTGACGACACTTCCGGTTACAACTTGGTGCGCTTCTGATCCAGCACGACACCAACATGGAAGAGCAAATTCATTTTTAAACATACATACATGCTAATAGCCTCACTACCACAACAACCAAAACATACAAAATAGGGTAATTAGCTCATAATTTGGATATTATACCCCCACAAGTCTTTCCCATTCATTCTTAATAATATTTGTCATCTTTACGGGAACCTGGAAAGTCTGTGGCACCACCTTGTCCACATACACCTTATCAAGCTTAGGAATAGAAGGTTCCTCTAGCA
Organism: Bombina bombina; assembly: GCF_027579735.1. Lineage (NCBI taxonomy): Eukaryota > Metazoa > Chordata > Amphibia > Anura > Bombinatoridae > Bombina > Bombina bombina. Next base: position 566,466,957 of record NC_069501.1, read on the forward strand.
ACTTAGGTTCTGATACCTCTAAAGTAGCCAACACTTCCTTTAATAGAAAGCGTAAGTGCTCAATCCTAAATCTAAAGTCTGGTTCCTCCCCAGTCAGAGGCTTAGAGGCAGCCAATTCCGACCCAGAGAGAGCCTCCTCTGAAGTATCAGCGGCATCTTCATCACCGGATAATCTAGTATCAGATAAATCCAAAAAGTTGATAGATGACCCTTTTGAAGGATAGCAATATGGGGAGCTGCATGTGTAATAGGAGATGATTGCAGGGAACGCACCTTGCCAGATGGAGACCCCTCTAATGCATCAGAGTCCTCCATAGCTTGCGCTTTTAATATGGACTATAGAAAAAACAAATGGCACCTTTATACCCTCAATGGCCGGGGCACTCACCACCTCCTATGACCCAGGCCCCACAGAGAAACCGCTTCTTCTCCTGTAAACTGCACGATTAGGAAAGAGGAAGTTAATGAGGCCACACTCGGTCACATGGAGTGCCATGCAGGACCACCCCTGCTACAGGAAAAAAAGCGTGCTAAACTAAAAGGCTGTGCAGTTATCCAAAAAACAAAAGTAAAATCTGAATGTTCCCACATTTGCCAGAGCCTCATCTCACACATGTCGCAGCATAAAAACATAATGAAGCAAATCATGTATAAATCCCCCCTGTTCAATAATCCCCTTCTGGAAATATTAACCCTTGATTCCATACAGATAAAGGAGTCACACTGTGACCCTGTTTTCTTTACGTTATCATATGAGATAAAATGAAACAATCTTCCAGGAATCAACGCCGTGGAACAGACACACAGCCTCTCAAGTTTGACAGTCTTGTAGCATTGCACCTGACATGGACTTGAGTGATAGAAGCAGGCAGTGAAACTGTTAATACGAGTCTGGATGGTTTTGCAGAAAGACCCTCCCTGCATCTCCAGACCCTAACATTCGTCAATGCTCTCACTGAGAGGCTAACAAGACTACTTAAAACGCCATTCCCATACCGAAGAGTACTACCCTCCATAAGAGACTACTCCGAATCTTCCTACACTTCTCTGCCATCCTCCTATGACGAAAGGCAAAGAATGACTGGGGGATGAGGGGAGTGGGGGAGGTATTTAAGCCTTTGGCTGGGATGTCTTTACCTCCTCCCGGTGGCCAGGTTCTGTATTCCCCACAAGTAAGGAATGAAGCCGTGGACTCCTCATATTAAGATGGAAAACACATTTGGGACATATATGAGCTGGTTGTTCGTGAAAAGCATTACTGGGCTAAGAAGAAGCTGCACCCAGTTAGTAAATCTTCATAGAATAGGTTAACAATGTTATTAAGCTGGTTGTTCGTTCCTGTGAGTGTAAGGGGCAACCAGACGTGGACTCCTTGCTCAGTGTGCTTAGATGAATATAACTACACCTCACTGACAAGGCCCAATGAAGGCCGAAACAATCATCTGGGATTGCTGTGTTCTTTGTTCAGAGAGGAATTGCCTGGTACCTCGGCACTGCACTGATCGTAATAGGTGTGATCAGACTGATATACTACAGGAAAGTTCTACTCTGTGAAAACTGGGCTACTAAGAAGCTGCACCCAGGTTGTAAATTGCCATAGAACAGTACATACATAGATATACAGTGGGGTCCATTTAGCATTGTGCAGATAGACATGATTCTCTATAGCGAACCATGTCCGCCGCACATCGATAAATGCAGACAGCATACGCTGTCAGCATTTATCATTGCACCAGCAGTTCTTCTGAACTTAAGAATACCAAAAGAACAAAGCAAAATTGGTGATAAATGTAAATTGGAAAATTGTTTAACATTATATTCGCTATCTGAATCATGAACGTTTATTTTGGACTAGACTGTCCCTTTAAAGGGACAGTCTACACCAGAATTTCTATTGTTTTAAAAGATAGATAATCCCTTTATTACCCATTCCACAGTTTTGCATAACCAACACAGTTATATTAATATACTTTTAACCTCTGTGATTACCTTGTGTCTAAGCCTCTGCAAACTGCCCCCTTATTTCAGTTCTTTTGACAGACTTGCAGTTTAGCCAATCAGTGCCTGCTCCCAGATAACTTCACGTGCACAAGCACAGTGTTATCTATATGAAATACATGAACTAAAACCCTCTAGTGGTGAAAAACTGTTAAAATGCATTCTGAAAAGAGGTGGCATTCAAGGTCTAAGAAATTAGCATATGAACCTCCTAGGTTAAGCTTTCAACTAAGATTACCAAGAGAACAAAGCAAAATTGGTGATAAAAGTAAATTGGAAAATTGTTTAAAATTACATGCTCTATCTGAATCATGAAAGTTTTTGTTGGCCTAGACTGTCCCTTTAAATTGTGTGTTATCCCTTTTACACTCTCCCATACTGGTCACTGGAAGTTCAATATGGCACCTCATGGCAAAGATCTCTCTGAGAAGTGAGATATTTAACTATCTTACCACCTATCATCTGATGATGAAGTCAGGGTTTTAGGAAAGGGTCTGTCTTTCAGTCCCTCAAATTCACACAATGAGGCCTATTTATCAAATGTCTGTCTGTTGGACGCTCTCCGTATTCAGCATTGCACCAGCAACTCTTGTGAGCTGCTGGTGCAACGCCGCCCCCTGCAGATTCGCGGTCAATCGGCAAAGTAGTACGAATGTGTTTAACACAGATATTACCTTTAAGAGGTTATCTGTTAAATTTCTTTAGCTATAATTCATGTAATTTGTGATGTACTATACATTATTTGGAATTATACATGAACCAATTACAAACCCATACCTGGTTTTATGAAAACCTGACAATAGTGTATAGAATCTGTTATATAGAATCTGTACGACTTCACACACTAAGTAAAGAAACAATTGTATGGAGAAACTGCGGTAGGAGCTTAAAACACCGGATGCAAACAGTGCGCGCACTACACAACCTTGAAGCTGATTGGTGAGTAACGGCTCCTGGTAGCCAAACATCAACAGCTTATGACCGAGTGAACTGCTGAGAAGCAATATCTGAAAACTGAGTAAGGAACTCTCTGTTTGATCAGAGACAACAGGTATTGTAAACCTTATTTCTCCAACATTGGTGTGTCCGGTCCACGGCGTCATCCTTACTTGTGGGAATATTCTCTTCCCCAACAGGAAATGACAAAGAGCACAGCAAAAGCTGTCCATATAGCCCCTCCTCAGGCTCCGCCCCCCAGTCATTCTCTTTGCCGCTCTGAACAAGTAGCATCTCCACGGAGATGGTGAAGAGTATGTGGTGTTTAGTTGTAGTTTTTTATTCTGCTATCAAGAGTTTGTTATTTTAAAATAGTGCTGGTTGTACTATTTACTCTAAAACAGAAAGGGATGAAGAGTTCTGTTTAAAAGAGGAGTATGATTTTAGCAGCAGTAACTAAAATCAATTGCTGTTCCCACGCAGGACTGTTGAGCCCAGAGAACTTCAGTTGGGGGGAACAGTTAGCAGACTTTTCTGCTCAAGGTATGACTAGTCCATTTTCTAACAAGACTGTGTAATGCTAGAAGACTGTCATTTTCCCCTCTTGGGGATTGGTAAGCAATTTTCTTAGACTCTTAACAGAATGAAGGCTTATTATGGGCTATACACTGGTTGACACACTTGTGGGCTAAATCAATTGCTTTATTTAAGTTTTTTATATACTCTGAGGTGATTTATAAAACTTTTTATTGTGGGGGAACGTTTTTAGGCGCCAGGCAGTTGTTTAGACACCTTTCCAGTCAGGAAGGGCCTTTCACTATAGTAGGCAGAGCCTCATTTTTGCGCCATAACTGCGCAGTTTCTTTTGGATACAGTGCATGCAGCTGCATGTGAGAGGGTCTGGTGTTGATTGAAAACGTTCCTGGAAGGCTTAATTTGGTATCGTATAACTCCTAAGGACAGGTGAAGTCGCAGCAAACGCTGTGGCTGGGACTGTAGTGGGGTTAAAATTGTTATTTGATTAAACGGCTCCGGTTTCCTCATTTAAGGGGTTAAAAGCTTGAAAATTGGGGTGCCATACTTTTAAAGCATTAAGACTCTGTGGTGAAAATTTGGTAAAGATTGGATATTTCCTTCATACTTTTCACATATTCAGAAATAAAGTGTGCTCTGTTTAAAATTTAAAGAGACAGTAACGGTTTTGTTTTAAAACATTTTTTTTTGCATTATTAACCTGATTAAGCCTGTCTAACATGTCTGTACCTTCAGATAGAACATGTTCTGTATGTATGGAGGCCAAGGTGGTCCCCCCTTCAAATGTATGTGATAATTGTGCCATGGCGTCCAGACAAAGTAAGGACAGTACTGTCACATTTAATAAGGTTGCCCAAGATGATTCCTCAAATGAAGGTAGTGGTGATAGTTCATTATCCTCTCCTTCTGTGTCTACACCAGTTATGCCCGCGCAGGCGACCCCTAGTACATCTAGCGCGCCAATGCTTGTTACTATGCAACAATTAACGGCTGTAATGGATAATTCCATAGCTAATATTTTATCCAAAATGCCAGCATTTCAGAGAAAGCGTGATTGCTCAGTTTTAAATACAGTGGAGCAAGAAGGCGCTGACGATAGTTTATCTGTCATACCCTCACACCAGTCAGAAGTGGCAGTGAGGGAGGGTTTGTCGGAAGGAAAACTTTCAGATTCAGGAAGAATTTCTCAACAGGCAGAACCTGATGTTGTGACGTTTAAATTTAAGTTAGAGCATCTCCGCGCATTACTTAAGGAGGTGCTATCTACTCTGGATGATTGTGACTCTTTGGTCATTCCAGAAAAATTGTGCAAGATGGACAAATTCTTAGAGGTCCCGGTGCACCCTGATGCCTTTCCGATCCCTAAAAGGGTGGCGGACATAGTGAATAAGGAGTGGGAGAAACCAGGCATACCCTTTGTCCCTCCTCCTATATTTAAGAAATTGTTCCCCATGGTCGACCCAAGGAAGGACACATGGCAAACAGTCCCTAAGGTTGAGGGGGCAGTTTCTACCCTAGCCAAACGCACGACTATTCCCATTGAGGACAATTGTGCTTTCAAAGATCCTATGGATAAAAAATTGGAGGGTTTGCTTAAAAAGATTTTTGTTCAGCAAGGTTACCTCCTCCAACCTATTTCGTGCATTATTCCTGTCACTACGGCGGCGTGTTTCTGGTTCGATGAACTACAAAAGTCGCTTAATATGGAGACTCCATATGAGGAAGTCATGGACAGAATTCACGCTCTTAAGTTAGCTAATTCCTTTATTTTAGATGCCGCCTTGCAATTAGCGAGATTAGCGGCGAAAAATTCAGGGTTTGCAATTGTGGCGCGTAGAGCGCTCTGGCTAAAGTCTTGGTCGGCGGATGTATCTTCCAAGACAAAATTGCTTAATATCCCTTTCAAGGGTAAGACCCTTTTTGGGCCAGAATTGAAAGAAATTATTTCAGACATCACTGGGGGGAAGGGCCATGCCCTCCCACAGGATAGGCCTTTTAAGGCTAAGAATAAGTCCAATTTTCGTTCCTTTCGCAACTTCAGGAACGGACCGGCTTCTAACTCTGCAGCCTCTAGACAAGAGGGTAACGCTTCCCAGGCTAAACCAGCTTGGAAACCAATGCAAGGCTGGAACAAGGGTAAACAGGCCAAGAAGCCTGCTGCTGCTACCAAGACAGCATGAAGGGGTAGCCCCCGATCCGGGACCGGATCTAGTAGGGGGCAGACTCTCTCTCTTTGCTCAGGCTTGGGCAAGAGATGTTCCGGATCCCTGGGCACTAGAAACAGTCTCTCAGGGTTATCTTCTGGAATTCAAGGAACTGCCCCCAAGCGGAAGGTTCCACATGTCTCGCTTGTCTTCAGACCAAATAAAGAGACAGGCATTCTTACATTGTGTAGAAGACCTGCTAAAGATGGGAGTGATACACTCAGTTCCAACTGTGGAACAAGGTCAGGGGTTTTACTCAAACCTGTTTGTAGTTCCCAAAAAAGAGGGAACTTTCAGACCAATTCTGGATTTAAAAATTCTAAACAAATTTCTCAGAGTTCCATCGTTCAAAATGGAAACCATTCGAACAATTTTACCTACAATCCAGGAGGGTCAATATATGACTACCGTGGATTTAAAGGATGCGTACCTACATATTCGTATCCACAAAGATCATCATCAGTTCCTAAGGTTCGCCTTTCTGGACAAACATTACCAGTTCGTGGCTCTTCCGTTCGGTTTAGCCACTGCTCCCAGAATTTTCACAAAGGTGCTAGGGTCCCTTCTAGCGGTTCTAAGACCGAGGGGCATTGCAGTGGCACCTTACCTAGACGACATTCTAATTCAAGCGTCGTCTCTTTCCAAGGCAAAGGCTCATACAGACATTGTTCTAGCCTTTCTCAGATCTCACGGGTGGAAGGTGAACGTAGAAAAGAGTTCCCTGTCTCCGTCAACAAGAGTTCCCTTTTTGGGAACAATAATAGATTCTTTAGAAATGAAGATCTTCCTGACAGAGGTCAGAAAGTCAAAGCTTCTAAATGCTTGTCAAGTTCTTCACTCTATTCTGCAGCCTTCCATAGCTCAGTGCATGGAAGTAGTAGGATTAATGGTTGCAGCAATGGACATAGTTCCTTTTGCTCGAATTCATCTAAGACCATTACAACTGTGCATGCTCAATCAGTGGAATGGGGACTATGCAGACTTGTCTCCCAAGATTCAAGTAGACCAGGTAACCAGAGACTCACTCCGTTGGTGGTTGACTCAGGATCATCTGTCTCAGGGAATGAGTTTCCGCAGACCAGAGTGGGTCATTGTCATGACCGACGCCAGTCTATTAGGCTGGGGCGCGGTCTGGGACTCCCTGAAAGCTCAGGGTCTATGGTCTCGGGAAGAGTCCCTTCTACCGATAAACATCCTGGAACTGAGAGCGATATTCAATGCGCTCCGGGCTTGGCCTCAACTAGCGAAGGCCGGATTCATAAGATTCCAGTCGGACAACATGACGACTGTTGCTTACATCAACCATCAGGGAGGAACAAGGAGTTCCTTGGCGATGAGAGAGGTATCCAAGATCATCAAATGGGCGGAGGATCACTCCTGCCACCTACTCCACCCGGAGGTCTTTGCCCAGTTAACCCAATTATGGGGCATTCCAGACATGGATCTGATGGCGTCCCGTCAGAACTTCAAGGTTCCTTGCTACGGGTCCAGATCCAGGGATCCCAAGGCGATTCTAGTGGATGCATTAGTGGCGCCTTGGTCGTTCAACCTAGCTTATGTGTTTCCACCGTTTCCTCTCCTTCCCAGGCTCGTAGCCAGGATCAAACAGGAGAAGGCCTCGGTGATTCTGATAGCTCCTGCGTGGCCACGCAGGACTTGGTATGCAGACCTGGTGAATATGTCATCGGCTCCACCATGGAAGCTACCTTTGAGACAGGATCTTCTAGTACAAGGTACATTCGAACATCCAAATCTAGTTTCTCTACAGCTGACTGCTTGGAAATTGAACGCTTGATTCTATCCAAGCGTGGATTTTCAAATTCAGTGATAGATACTCTGGTCCAAGCCAGAAAACCTGTGACTAGAAAGATTTACCATAAAATATGGAAAAAATATATCTGTTGGTGTGAATCCAAGGGATTCTCCTGGAGTAAAATTAAAATTCCTAAGGCCTAGATTTGGAGTTCGGCGGTAGCCGTCAAAACCAGCGTTAGAGGCTCCTAACGCTGGTTTTGGCCGCCCGCTGGTATTTGGAGTCAGTGATTAAAGGGTCTAACGCTCACTTTACAGCCGCGACTTTTCCATACCGCAGATCCCCCTACGCCATTTGCGTAGCCTATCTTTTCAATGGGATCTTTCTAACGCCGGTATTTAGAGTCGTTTCTGAAGTGAGCGTTAGAGCTCTAACGACAAAACTCCAGCCGCCTGAAAATAGCAGGAGTTAAGAGCTTTCTGGCTAACGCCGGTTCATAAAGCTCTTAACTACTGTACCCTAAAGTACACTAACACCCATAAACTACCTATGTACCCCTAAACCGAGCTCCCCCCACATCGCCGCCACTCGATTAAAATTTTTAACCCCTAATCTGCCGACCGCCACCTACGTTATACTTATGTACCCCTAATCTGCTGCCCCTAACCCCGCCGACCCCTATATTATATTTATTAACCCCTAATCTGCCCCCCACAACATCACCGCCAGCTACTTAAAATAATTAACCCCTAATCTTCCGACCGCAAAGCGCCGCCACCTACGTTATCCCTATGTACCCCTAATCTGCTACCCCTAACACCGCCGACCCCTATATTATATTTATTAACCCCTAATCTGCCCCCTCAACGTCGCCGACACCTGCCTACACTTATTAACCCCTAATCTGCCGAGCGGACCTGAGCGCTACTATAATAAAGTTATTAACCCCTAACCCGCCTCACTAACCCTATCATAAATAGTATTAACCCCTAATCTGCCCTCCCTAACATCGCCGACACCTACCTTCAATTATTAACCCCTAAACTTCCGATCGGAGCTCACCGCTATTCTAATAAATGTATTAACCCCTAAAGCTAAGTCTAACCCTAACACTAACACCCCCCTAACTTAAATATAATTTACATCTAACGAAATAAATTAACTCTTATTAAATAAATTAATCCTATTTAAAGCTAAATACTTACCTGTAAAATAAATCCGAATATAGCTACAATATAAATTATAATTATATTGTAGCTATTTTAGGATTAATATTTATTTTACAGGCAACTTTGTATTTATTTTTTTTTTTTTTTTAAATAAAGTTTTTATTGAGGTTGTGCGAAAACAATACAACATAGATGAAACATCATATCCTTGCAACAAACATAGATGGTACAGTTCAGTTTGACAACTTCTGCACAGATACAAAGATAAAATTTTCCAAGTAAATAATCTTGTAGAAAAGAACAAACATTGGAACCTCTTTTCCTTTTCATAAACTAAAATGAGTAATTTGAGTGGTCAGATCAAGACCTATAGACTTAGAGTAGTTTAGTAGTTTAGTTTAGTGGTTTGTAAATGGTAACAATAGCGAAAATATCATTTTGCGATATAGCTAGCATTGTAATATATAGAAATGTATTGAGCTAGATACCCAAGCAGTCTATTTGCGCTAGGCATAGAGGACAAGGTCAACTTTATATTATGCTGCAAGGGTTTTTCATAAACAAAAAGAAAAAAGAGCCATAATTAAGGTGCGACACAAGTGAGATAGGTCGCATAGATAGCCCTCCTATAAAAGGAGGTATGTTATGTTATGGGGGGGCGGGGGAGGGGAGGTGATGATGGGGGAGGTGATAGAGTGAATGCAATAAGTAAAGTGTATAGCTTAGGAACTAAGAAGCTCACTATGGGTTAGGAGAGGGCAATTAAGTAAATGTGATAATATTAAGTAGGTAGGCGTTAGTGTCACAGGGCAACACAGTCATGCATAGAATCTCAGGTACATAGTGGTTAACAGGGAGATAATAAGAGCGGACTGGTAACATTTTAGATTAGTGGTGTATCTGGCATAATAAAGCCTAGTTCTAAACTTTACAGAGCTACTATGAAACAGAGATAGGCATTCACATGTGGCCCATTAATACAGCCAAACAAACAATAATAATAATAAAAAAAAAAAAAAAAAAAAAAAAAATATATAAGCATGCTTTCAACATATTGAACTTCAAGGCAGTAAGACAACCAGTTCTCCAGAGATTTAATCTTATAGCATCGCAGGTGTGGCTAGCCCAAAGTAAACATAAAGGACAGGAACACACTATTTGCATATGCTCATGTAATAAGCTCCATATCTATATATAAAGCTATGTGGGTCACATGCCTATAGTACATTGCTGTTCCAATCACACATCCTATTTGAATGAGTAAAGTTATCCTTATATTGCACACATACATGTTGAAACAGATGGGCCTTAAACTAAAGCAATCGCTTCGTAGAGGGCAGTCACATAGAAGCGCATTGTAGTCCATATAGTAATAAATACAGTTCCCATGAAAAAACGTTATTTGCACTAAGAGTCTTATATGTTGAACCAAACAGAGCGGTAACCATAAAATAATGTGTCCCATAGAACATATAGAATTATCACAAGCTATTACCAGCATAATGACTGCAGAGATTAGAGTGATGAACTGTCACTTATCCAAACGATTAAAACGATCAGTGTCCCCACAGTCAGTGTAAATTAATGACATGTCCAAAAGGTATTTTTAAGAAGAAAAAACTAGCGACATGCAGGGCCATCATAAAACGTGTGTTCAGCCGATGCCTCGCTTAAGGCTGACCAGACTCATCTGCTGCACTCTCATGTTGGATCCAAAGAGCTGTAGCTGAATCTGAAAGGCTACGTTGTCGGTAGCCAGCAAAGCAGCCCGGTCATGCCCCATGCTTCCAGGAACTAGAGAGGTCTCACCCCGAGGGCGCCTTCTCAGGGTCCGACCTGCCGCATCCACCACGTCAGATGAGAACAACAAATCCGGCTTACCATACCGGTTTGGGACCGTGACTTCAACATCATCAGGTAAGCAGTCAGAGACTTTGCTTCTTTCAAAGTAGGCAGACCGGGATCGCATCAGCTCAGCCCCGCATCGCACCGTTGAAAAGAAGGCCAAATCACTCTGTTTAAAGCTTGGGTCAGCCGTGAGGTTGTGAGTGTCCTCAGGAGGCCAGCCAAAAACTTCAGCAGACTTTACCGAGGGCACCGGCCTGTCCACAGCACTCTCTAGTCCATCACAAGAGACCTGCGAGCCCCTACAAAGTTGTGAGTGTTGCCGGGTTTCCTTGGGGGGTATATTACTGCTCGTAAGTGAAAGAGCCCGGGCTAGCACTGCCTCCAGTCTCTGGAAGTGACAACGCAGCAAGTGCTGAAGACATTCGTCCCATCTGAGAGCCATATTCTTTGTGCCTTCAGCCGGATTTGGGGATAAGTGGTGTCTCTCTTAGTCATCAGGAGCGATTCAAAGCTTCTCTAAACTAGCTGCGACATGAAAAATCTTTGACATGGGGGGAAAGATGGCCGCTCCTGAGCAGTCTAATCATTAGCTGACCTGTAAAACAGCTATTGTCTCCTCCGTAAGGTTATTATTCGGTGTCCCAAATAGATCTAGGTCTTCCAGAAGATCCAAAGATGCCTATAGTATGGATTTGAGCTGGAATGAACGGTCAGTTAAGTTAAATTATGAGCTATTTCAGCAGAGCTGAAGAGATATGCGACCGTTCAGTTCCCAGGCTAGCTCCGCCCCCCAACTTTGTATTTATTTTAACCAGGTACAATAGCTATTAAATAGTTAAGAACTATTTAATAGTTACCTAGTTAAAATAATAACAAATTTACCTGTAAAATGAATCCTAACCTAAGATATAATTAAACCTAACACTACCCTATCAATAAAATAATAAAATAAACTACCTACAATTACCTACAATTAACCTAACACTACACTATCAATAAATTAATTAAACACAATTGCTACAAATAAATACAATTAAATAAACTAGCTAAAGTACAAAAAATAAAAAAGAACCAAGTTACAGAAAATAAAAAAATATTTACAAACATAAGAAAAATATTACAACAATTTTAAACTAATTACACCTACTCTAAGCCCCCTAATAAAATAACAAAGCCCCCCAAAATAAAAAATTCCCTACCCTATTCTAAATTAAAAAAGTTACAAGCTCTTTTACCTTACCAGCCCTGAACAGGGCCCTTTGCGGGGCATGCCCCAAGAAGTTCAGCTCTTTTGCCTGTAAAAAAAAACATACAATACCCCCCCCCCAACATTACAACCCACCACCCACATACCCCTAATCTAACCCAAACCCCCCTTAAATAAACCTAACACTAATCCCCTGAAGATCTTCCTACCTTGTCTTCACCATCCAGGTATCACCGATCCGTCCTGGCTCCAAGATCTTCATCCAACTCAAGTGGGGGTTGGCGATCCATAATCCGGTGCTGAAGAGGTCCAGAAGAGGCTCCAAAGTCTTCCTCCTATCCGGCAAGAAGAGGACATCCGGACCGGCAAACATCTTCTCCAAGCGGCATCTTCGATCTTCTTCCATCCGGAGCGAAGCGGCTGATCTTGAAGACCTCCGGCGCGGATCCATCCTCTTCTTTCGACGTCCAACTGAAGAATGAAGGTTCCTTTAAGGGACGTCATCCAAGATGGCGTCCCTCGAATTCCGATTGGCTGATAGGATTCTATTAGCCAATCGGAATTAAGGTAGGAATTTTCTGATTGGCTGATGGAATCAGCCAATCAGAATCTAGTTCAATCCGATTGGCCGATCCAATCAGCCAATCAGATTGAGCTCGCATTCTATTGGCTGATCGGAACAGCCAATAGAATGCGAGCTCAATCTGATTGGCTGATTGGATCAGCCAATCGGATTGAACTTGATTCTGATTGGCTGATTCCATCAGCCAATCAGAAAATTCCTACCTTAATTCCGATTGGCTAATAGAATCCTATCAGCCAATCGGAATTCGAGGGACGCCATCTTGGATGACGTCCCTTAAAGGAACCTTCATTCTTCAGTTGGACGTCGAAAGAAGAGGATGGATCCGCGCCGGAGGTCTTCAAGATCAGCCGCTTCGCTCCGGATGGAAGAAGATCGAAGATGCCGCTTGGAGAAGATGTTTGCCGGTCCGGATGTCCTCTTCTTGCCGGATAGGAGGAAGACTTTGGAGCCTCTTCTGGACCTCTTCAGCACCGGATTATGGATCGCCAACCCCCGCTTGGGTTGGATGAAGATCTTGGAGCCAGGACGGATCGGTGATACCTGGATGGTGAAGACAAGGTAGGAAGATCTTCAGGGGCTTAGTGTTAGGTTTATTTAAGAGGGGTTTGGGTTAGATTAGGGGTATGTGGGTGGTGGGTTGTAATGTTGGGGGGGGGGGGTATTGTATGTTTTTTTTTACAGGCAAAAGAGCTGAACTTCTTGGGGCATGCCCCGCAAAGGGCCCTGTTCAGGGCTGGTAAGGTAAAAGAGCTTGTAACTTTTTTAATTTAGAATAGGGTAGGGAATTTTTTATTTTGGGGGGCTTTGTTATTTTATTAGGGGGCTTAGAGTAGGTGTAATTAGTTTAAAATTGTTGTAATATTTTTCTTATGTTTGTAAATATTTTTTTATTTTTTGTAACTTAGTTCTTTTTTATTTTTTGTACTTTAGATAGTTTATTTAATTGTATTTATTTGTAGCAATTGTGTTTAATTAATTTATTGATAGTGTAGTGTTAGGTTAATTGTAGGTAATTGTAGGTAGTTTATTTAATTATTTTATTGATAGGGTAGTGTTAGGTTTATTTGTAACTTAGGTTAGGATTTATTTTACAGGTAAATTTGTTATTATTTTAACTATTTTAGCTATTAAATAGTTCTTAACTATTTAATAGCTATTGTACCTGGTTAAAATAAATACAAAGTTGCCTGTAAAATAAATATAAATCCTAAAATAGCTATAATATAATTATAATTTATATTGTAGCTATATTAGGGTTTATTTTACAGGTAAGTATTTAGCTTTAAATAGGAATAATTTATTTAATAAGAGTTAATTTATTTCGTTAGATGTAAATTATATTTAACTTAGGGGGGTGTTAGTGTTAGGGTTAGACTTAGCTTTAGGGGTTAATACATTTATTAGAATAGCGGTGAGGTCCGCTCGGAAGATTAGGGGTTAATAATTGAAGGTAGGTGTCGGCGATGTTAGGGAGGGCAGATTAGGGGTTAATACTATTTATGATAGGGTTAGTGAGGCGGATTAGGGGTTAATAACTTTATTATAGTAGCGCTCAGGTCCGCTCGGCAGATTAGGGGTTAATAAGTGTAGGCAGGTGTCGGCGACGTTGTGGGGGGCAGATTAGGGGTTAATAAATATAACATAGGGGTCGGCGATGTTAGGGCAGCAGATTAGGGGTACATAGGGATAACGTAGGTTGCGGCGGTTTACGGAGCGGCAGATTAGGGGTTAAAAGTGTAATGCAGGGGTCAGCGATAGCGGGGGCGGCAGATTAGGGGTTAATAAGTGTAAGGTTAGGGGTGTTTAGACTCGGGGTACATGTTAGAGTGTTAGGTGCAGACGTAGGAAGTGTTTCCCCATAGGAAACAATGGGGCTGCGTTAGGAGCTGAACGCTGCTTTTTTGCAGGTGTTAGGTTTTTTTTCAGATCAAACAGCCCCATTGTTTTCTATGGGGGAATCGTGCACGAGCACGTTTTTGAGGCTGGCCGCGTCTGTAAGCAACTCTGGTATCGAGAGTTGCATTTGCGGTAAAAATGCTCTACGCTCCTTTTTTGGAGCCTAACGCAGCATTTGTTTGAACTCTCGATACCAGAGTTAAATTTATGGTGCGGCCAGAAAAAAGCCCGCGGAGCGTTAACAGCCCTTTTACCGCCAAACTCCAAATCTAGGCCTAAGATTCTCTCCTTTCTCCAAGAGGGTTTGGATAAAGGGTTGTCAGCAAGTTCTCTAAAGGGACAGATTTCTGCTTTATCTGTCTTGTTACACAAACGACTGGCAGCTGTGCCAGATGTACAAGCTTTTGTACAGGCTTTAGTCAGAATCAAGCCTGTCTACAGACCCATGACTCCTCCTTGGAGTCTAAATTTAGTTCTTTCAGTTCTTCAAGGGGTTCCGTTTGAACCTTTACATTCCATAGATATTAAGTTGTTATCTTGGAAAGTTCTGTTTTTGGTTGCTATTTCTTCTGCTAGAAGAGTTTCTGAATTATCTGCTTTGCAGTGTGATCCACCCTATCTGGTGTTCCATTCAGATAAGGTTGTTTTTCGTACTAAGCCTGGTTTTCTTCCAAAAGTTGTTTCCAACAAGAATATTAACCAGGAAATAGTTGTTCCTTCTCTGTGTCCGAATCCAGTTTCAAAGAAGGAACGTTTGTTACACAATTTAGATGTAGTTCGTGCTTTAAAGTTCTATTTAGAAGCAACAAAGGATTTTAGACAAACCTCATCTTTGTTTGTCGTTTATTCTGGTAAGAGGAGAGGACAAAAAGCTACTGCTACCTCTCTTTCTTTCTGGCTGAAAAGCATTATCCGATTGGCTTATGAGACTGCCGGACGGCAGCCTCCTGAACGAATCACAGCTCACTCTACTAGGGCTGTGGCTTCCACATGGGCCTTCAAGAACAAGGCTTCTGTTGATCAGATATGTAAGGCAGCGACTTGGTCTTCTCCGCACACTTTTGCCAAATTCTACAAATTTGATACTTATGCTTCTTCGGAGGCTATTTTTGGGAGTAAGGTTTTGCAAGCAGTGGTGCCTTCCGTTTAGGTAACCTGATTTGCTCCCTCCCTTCATCCGTGTCCTAAAGCTTTGGTATTGGTTCCCACAAGTAAGGATGACGCCGTGGACCGGACACACCAATGTTGGAGAAAACAGAATTTATGCTTACCTGATAAATTACTTTCTCCAACGGTGTGTCCGGTCCACGGCCCGCCCTGATTTTTTAATCAGGTTTGAAAAAATTCTTTCTCTATACACTACAGTCACCACGGCACCCTATAGTTTCTCCTTTTTTTCTCCTAACCGTCGGTCGAATGACTGGGGGGCGGAGCCTGAGGAGGGGCTATATGGACAGCTTTTGCTGTGCTCTTTGCCATTTCCTGTTGGGGAAGAGAATATTCCCACAAGTAAGGATGACGCCGTGGACCGGACACACCGTTGGAGAAAGTAATTTATCAGGTAAGCATAAATTCTGTTTTAAAGTGACATTAAGAGGCTTGGATTTTGCATATAATACTTACCTTTGCAAAAAGGAATTCATTACTATATCCGGTAAGCAGACTTTTAACAATGGAAATGTACAGATACTGAGAGTGTTAAATCTGTGGATATGGAAATTTAGGCCTAGATTTAGAGTTCGGCGGTAGCCGTCAAAACCAGCGTTAGAGGCTCCTAACGCTGGTTTTGGCCGCCCGCTGGTATTTGGAGTCAGTGATTAAAGGGTCTAACGCTCACTTTACAGCCGCGACTTTTCCATACCGCAGATCCCCCTACGCCATTTGCGTAGCCTATCTTTTCAATGGGATCTTCCTAACGCCGGTATTTAGAGTCGTTTCTGCAGTGAGCGTTAGAGCTCTAACGACAAGATTCCAGCCGCCTGAAAATAGCAGGAGTTAAGAGCTTTCTGGCTAACGCCGGTTTATAAAGCTCTTAACTACTGTACCCTAAAGTACACTAACACCCATAAACTACCTATGTACCCCTAAACCGAGGTCCCCCCACATCGCCGCCACTCGATTAAAATTTTTAACCCCTAATCTGCCGACCGCCACCTACGTTATACTTATGTACCCCTAATCTGCTGCCCCTAACACCGCCGACCCCTGTATTATATCTATTAACCCCTAACTTGCCCCCCACAACGTCGCCGCAAGCTACTTAAAATAATTAACCCCTAATCTTCCGACCGCAAATCGCCGCCACCTACGTTATCCCTATGTACCCCTAATCTGCTACCCCTAACATCGCCGACCCCTATGTTATATTTATTAACCCCTAATCTGCCCCCCTCAACGTCGCCGACACCTACCTACACTTATTAACCCCTAATCTGCCGAGCGGACCTGAGCGCTACTATAATAAAGTTATTAACCCCTAATCCGCCTCACTAACCCTATCATAAATAGTATTAACCCCTAATCTGCCCTCCCTAACATCGCCGACACCTACCTTCAATTATTAACCCCTAATCTGCCGACCGGAGCTCACCGCTATTCTAATAAATGTATTAACCCCTAAAGCTAAGTCTAACCCTAACACTAACACCCCCCTAAGTTAAATATAATTTTTATCTAACGAAATAAATTAACTCTTATTAAATAAATAATTCCTATTTAAAGCTAAATACTTACCTGTAAAATACATCCTAATATAGCTACAATATAAATTATAATTATATTATAGCTATTTTAGGATTAATATTTATTTTACAGGCAACTTTGTAATTATTTTAACCAGGTACAATAGCTATTAAATAGTTAAGAACTATTTAATAGTTACCTAGTTAAAATAATAACAAATTTACCTGTAAAATAAATCCTAACCTAAGATATAATTAAACCTAACACTACCCTATCAATAAAATAATTAAATAAACTACCTACAATTACCTACAATTAACCTAACACTACACTATCAATAAATTAATTAAACACAATTGCTACAAATAAATAAAATTAAATAAACTATCTAAAGTACAAAAAATAAAAAAGAACTAAGTTACAGAAAATAATAAAATATTTACAAACATAAGAAAAATATTACAACAATTTTAAACTAATTACACCTACTCTAAGCCCCCTAATAAAATAACAAAGCCCCCCAAAATAAAAAATTCCCTACCCTATTCTAAAATACAAATATTACAAGCTCTTTTACCTTACCAGCCCTGAACAGGGCCCTTTGCGGGGCATGCCCCAAGAATTTCAGCTCTTTTGCCTGTAAAAAAAAACATACAATACCCCCCCCCCAACATTACAACCCACCACCCACATACCCCTAATCTAACCCAAACCCCCCTTAAATAAACCTAACACTACCCCCCTGATGATCTTCCTACCTTGTCTTCACCATGCCAGGTTCACCGATCCGTCCTGGCTCCAAGATCTTCATCCAACCCAAGCGGGGGCTAGACATCCACTGAAGAAGTCCAGAAGAGGGTCCAAAGTCTTCCTCCTATCCGGCAAGAAGAGGACATCCGGACCGGCAAACATCTTCTCCAAGCGGCATCTTCTATCTTCTTCCATCCGATGACGACCGGCTCCATCTTGAAGACCTCCAGCGCGGATCCATCCTCTTCTTCCGACGACTAGACGACGAATGACGGTTCCTTTAAGGGACGTCATCCAAGATGGCGTCCCTCGAATTCCGATTGGCTGATAGGATTCTATCAGCCAATCGGAATTAAGGTAGGAATCAGCCAATCAGATTGAGCTCGCATTCTATTGGCTGATCGGAACAGCCAATAGAATGCGAGCTCAATCTGATTGGCTGATTGGATCAGCCAATCGGATTGAACTATATTCTGATTGGCTGATTCCATCAGCCAATCAGAAAATTCCTACCTTAATTCCGATTGGCTGATAGAATCCTATCAGCCAATCGGAATTCGAGGGACGCCATCTTGGATGACGTCCCTTAAAGGAACCGTCATTCGTCGTCTAGTCGTCGGAAGAAGAGGATGGATCCGCGCTGGAGGTCTTCAAGATGGAGCCGGTCGTCATCGGATGGAAGAAGATAGAAGATGCCGCTTGGAGAAGATGTTTGCCGGTCCGGATGTCCTCTTCTTGCCGGATAGGAGGAAGACTTTGGACCCTCTTCTGGACTTCTTCAGTGGATGTCTAGCCCCCGCTTGGGTTGGATGAAGATCTTGGAGCCAGGACGGATCGGTGAACCTGGCATGGTGAAGACAAGGTAGGAAGATCATCAGGGGGGTAGTGTTAGGTTTATTTAAGGGGGGTTTGGGTTAGATTAGGGGTATGTGGGTGGTGGGTTGTAATGTTGGGGGGGGGGTATTGTATGTTTTTTTTTACAGGCAAAAGAGCTGAAATTCTTGGGGCATGCCCCGCAAAGGGCCCTGTTCAGGGCTGGTAAGGTAAAAGAGCTTGTAATATTTGTATTTTAGAATAGGGTAGGGAATTTTTTATTTTGGGGGGCTTTGTTATTTTATTAGGGGGCTTAGAGTAGGTGTAATTAGTTTAAAATTGTTGTAATATTTTTCTTATGTTTGTAAATATTTTATTATTTTCTGTAACTTAGTTCTTTTTTATTTTTTGTACTTTAGATAGTTTATTTAATTTTATTTATTTGTAGCAATTGTGTTTAATTAATTTATTGATAGTGTAGTGTTAGGTTAATTGTAGGTAATTGTAGGTAGTTTATTTAATTATTTTATTGATAGGGTAGTGATAGGTTTAATTATATCTTAGGTTAGGATTTATTTTACAGGTAAATTTGTTATTATTTTAACTAGGTAACTATTAAATAGTTCTTAACTATTTAATAGCTATTGTACCTGGTTAAAATAATTACAAAGTTGCCTGTAAAATAAATATTAATCCTAAAATAGCTATAATATAATTATAATTTATATTGTAGCTATATTAGGATGTATTTTACAGGTAAGTATTTAGCTTTAAATAGGAATTATTTATTTAATAAGAGTTAATTTATTTCGTTAGATAAAAATTATATTTAACTTAGGGGGGTGTTAGTGTTAGGGTTAGACTTAGCTTTAGGGGTTAATACATTTATTAGAATAGCGGTGAGCTCCGGTCGGCAGATTAGGGGTTAATAATTGAAGGTAGGTGTCGGCGATGTTAGGGAGGGCAGATTAGGGGTTAATACTATTTATGATAGGGTTAGTGAGGCGGATTAGGGGTTAATAAATATAACATAGGGGTCGGCGATGTTAGGGCAGCAGATTAGGGGTACATAGGGATAACGTAGGTGGCGGCGGTTTACGGAGCGGCAGATTAGGGGTTAAAAGTGTAATGCAGGGGTCAGCGATAGCGGGGGCGGCAGATTAGGGGTTAATAAGTGTAAGGTTAGGGGTGTTTAGACTCGGGGTACATGTTAGGGTGTTAGGTGCAGACGTAGGAAGTGTTTCCCCATAGGAAACAATGGGGCTGCGTTAAGAGCTGAACGCTGCTTTTTTGCAGGTGTTAGGTTTTTTTTCAGCTCAAACTGCCCCATTGTTTCCTATGGGAGAATCGTGCACGAGCACGTTTTTGATGCCGGCCGCGTCCGTAAGCAACTCTGGTATCGAGAGTTGCATTTGCGGTAAATATGCTCTACGCTCCTTTTTTGGAGCCTAACGCAGCATTTGTTTGAACTCTCGATACCAGAGTTAAATTTATGGTGCGGCCAGAAAAAAACCCGCGGAGCGTTAACAGCCCTTTTACCGCCGAACTCCAAATCTAGGCCTTAGTTTCGGATATAAGACATAAAAAGAAGAAACTTTATTGGCCGAACTGTTTATGATTGAATATACGATAAAAAGTGCACAGTGTATTCGTCAATCTTAACACCTTTTTTTGGCTCCATTCTCTGTTTTTTACACTGAATATTTGAAGATTATGTATATGCCTGCTTATTGAAATTATTTGAGACAACTTGTATCAATCGAGTCATTTGTATCAATTGAGTCATTTATATTAACTAACGGCTAGATTTAGAGTAACGACCCGCGTAGCTAACGCTGGCTTTTTTCCCCCCGCACCTTTTAAATACCGCTGGTATTTAGAGTTCACAGAAGGGCTGCGTTAGGCTCCAAAAAGGGAGCGTAGAGCATATTTACCGCCACTGCAACTCTCAATACCAGCGGTGCTTACGGACGCGGCCAGCTTAAAAAACGTGCTTGTGCACGATTCCCCCATAGAAAACAATGGGACATTTTGAGCTGAAAAAAAACCTAACACCTGCAAAAAAGCAGCGTTCAGCTCCTAACGCAGCCCCATTGTTTCCTATGGGGAAACACTTCCTATGTCTGCACCTAACACCCTAACATGTACCCCGAGTCTAAACACCCCTAACCTTACACTTATTAACCCCTAATCTGCCGACCCCGCTATCGCTGACCCCTGCATATTTTTTTTAACCCCTAATCTGCTGCTCCGTACACCGCCGCAACCTACATTATACCTATGTACCCCTAATCTGCTGCCCCTAACTCCGCCAACCCCTATATTATATTTATTAACCCTTAATCTGCCCCCCACAACGTCGCCGCCAGCTACCTACAATAATTAACCCCTAATCTGCCGACCGGACCTCACCGCTACTCTAATAAATGTATTAACCCCTAAAGCTAAGTCTAACCCTAACACTAACACCCCCCTAAGTTAAATATAATTTAAATCTAACAAAATAAATTAACTCTTATTAAATAAATTATTCCTATTTAAAGCTAAATACTTACCTGTAAAATAAACCCTAATATAGCTACAATATTAATTATAATTATATTGTAGCTATTTTAGGATTAATATTTATTTTACAGGCAACTTTGTAATTATTTTAACCAGGTACAATAGCTATTAAATAGTTAATAACTATTTAATAGCTACCTAGATAAAATAATTACAAAATTACCTGTAAAATAAATCCTAACCTAAGTTGCAATTAAACCTAACACTACACTATCAATAAATTAATTAAATAAAATACCTACAATTAAATCTAACACTACACTATCAATAAATTAATTACATGAAATACCTACAAATAAATACAATTAAATAAACTAACTAAAGTACAAAAAATAAAAAAAGCTAAGTTACAAAAAATTAAAAAAATAATTACAAACATAATAAAAATATTACAACAATTTTAAGCTAATTACACCTACTCTAAGCCCCCTAATAAAATAACAAAGCCCCCCAAAATAAAAAAATGCCCTACCCTATTCTAAAATTAAAATAGAAAAGCTCTTTTACCTTACCAGCCCTTAAAAGGGCCTTTTGCGGGGCATGCCCCAAAGAATTCAGCTCTTTTGCCTGGAAAAATAAACATACAATACCCCCCCCAACATTACAACCCACCACCCACATACCCCTTATCTAACCCAAACCCCCCTTAAATAAACCTAACACTAAGCCCCTGAAGATCTTCCTACCTTATCTTCACCATACCGGGTATCACCGATCCGTCCAGGCTCCGAAATCTTCATCCTAGCCCAAGCGTTTTTTTATTTTGGGGGGCTTTGTTATTTTATTAGGGGCTTAGAGTAGGTGTAATTAGCCTAAAATTGTTGTAATATTTTTATTATGTTTGTAATTATTTTTTTAATTTTTTGTAACTTAGCTTTTTTTATTTTTTGTACTTTAGTTAGTTTATTTAATTGTATTTATTTGTAGGTATTTCATGTAATTAATTTATTGATAGTGTAGTGTTAGATTTAATTGTAGGTATTTTATTTAATTAATTTATTGATAGTGTAGTGTTAGGTTTAATTGCAACTTAGGTTAGGATTTATTTTACAGCCAATAGAATGCAAGCTCAATCTGATTGGCTGATTCAATCAGCCAATCAGATTTTCCCTACCTTAATTCCGATTGGCTGATAGAATCCTATCAGCCAATCGGAATTCGAGGGACGCCATCTTGGATGACGTCATTTAAAGGAACCTTCATTCGGACTTAGGACGTCGGAAGAAGAGGATGGATCCGCGCCGGAGGTCTTGAAGATGGAGCCGCTCGTCATCGAATGATGATAGAAGATGCCGCTTGGATGAAGATGGTTGCCGGTCCGGATCTCCTCTTCTGCCCGGATAGGATGAAGACTTTGGAGCCTCTTCTGGACTTCTTCTTGCCGCTTGATAGAAGACTTCATCCGGATGATGGATCTCCAGCCCCCGCTTGGGCTTGGATGAAGATTTCGGAGCCTGGACGGATCGGTGATACCCGGTATGGTGAAGATAAGGTAGGAAGATGTTCAGGGGCTTAGTGTTAGGTTTATTTAAGGGGGGTTTGGGTTAGATAAGGGGTATGTGGGTGGTGGGTTGTAATGTTGGGGGGGGGTATTGTATGTTTATTTTTCCAGGCAAAAGAGCTGAATTCTTTGGGGCATGCCCCGCAAAAGGCCCTTTTAAGGGCTGGTAAGGTAAAAGAGCTTTTCTATTTTAATTTTAGAATAGGGTAGGGCATTTTTTTATTTTGGAGGGCTTTGTTATTTTATTAGGGGGCTTAGAGTAGGTGTAATTAGCTTAAAATTGTTGTAATATTTTTATTATGTTTGTAATTAATTTTTTTATTTTTTGTAACTTAGCTTTTTTTTATTTTTTGTACTTTAGTTAGTTTATTTAATTGTATTTATTATTTGTAGGTATTTTATTTAATTAATTTATTGATAGTGTAGTGTTAGGTTTAATTGTAACTTAGGTTAGGATTTATTTTACAGGTAATTTTGTAATTATTTTAACTAGGTACTTTGTATTTATTTTAACCAGTTACAATAGCTATTAAATAGTTAATAACTATTTAATAGCTATTGTAACTGGTTAAAATAAATACAAAGTTGCCTGTAAAATAAATATAAATCCTAAAATAGCTACAATATAATTATTCGTTATATTGTAGCTATATTAGGGTTTATTTTACAGGTAAGTATTTAGCTTTAAATAGGAATAATTTATTTAATAAGAGTTAATTTATTTCGTTAGATTTAAATTATATTTAACTTAGGGGGTGTTAGTGTTAGGGTTAGACTTAGCTTTAGGGGTTAATAAATTTATTATAGTAGCGGTGAGGTCCGGTCGGCAGATTAGGGTTTAAAACTTGAAGTTAGGGAGGGCAGATTAGGGGTTAATACTATTTATTATAGGGTTATTGAGGCAGGAGTGAGGCGGATTAGGGGTTAATAACTTTATTATAGTAGCGGTGAGGTCCGGTTGGCAGATTAGGGGTTAATAATTGTAGGTAGGTGGCAGCGACGTTGGGGGGGCAGATTAGGGGTTAATAAATATAATATAGGGGTCGGCGGTGTTAGGGGCAGCAGATTAGGGGTACATAGGGATAACGTAGGTGGCGGCGGTGTGCGGTCGGCAGATTAGGGGTTAAAAAAACTTATTAGAGTGGCGGCGATGTGGGGGGGCCTCGGTTTAGGGGTGCATAGGTAGTTTATGGCTGTTAGTGTACTTTAGAGCACAGTAGTTAAGAGCTTTATGAACCGGCGTTAGCCCAGAAAGCTCTTAACTCCTGGCTTTTTTCTGCGGCTGGAGTTTTGTCGTTAGATTTCTAACGCTCACTTCAGCCAAGACTCTAAATACCGGCATTAGAAAGATCCCATTGAAAAGATAGGATACGCAAATGGCGTAGGGGGATCTGCGGTATGGAAAAGTTGCGGCTGCAAAGTGAGCGTTAGACCCTTACCTACAAGACTCTAAATACCAGCGGTAGCCCAAAACCAGCGTTAGGAGCCTCTAACGCTGGTTTTGACGGCTAACGCCAAACTCTAAATCTAGCCGTGAGTTACTAACTGTATCAATTGTTTTATTATAACAATTGGTTTTTATTTTTATTTAGAAGTAATTTATTTAGGAACCCCTATATGGAAGATTAAGTTTAAGTTGAGACACCGGTGTACTAGAAATATAGGAATTGATTGTGTAAATTTTAGAGTGTTTAATAAATTTATTGATGTGTTTGGAACTTGTGTGAGGTTTTTTATGTATCTGTGAGTAACTTTTCAAATGAACTTTCAATTATCGGCACATATATTTTAATAAGGAATTTGTAATCATCTATTTTTATATTATATACCTAAAAGGACATTTTTAGGAGCAGACTGCTCTTTGAGCGCCTCCCACAATCTCCCCTTTTATCATCACACATAATTGTGTAATTCCAGGGCCATTAACCTTACTTGGAACGGTAACAGACCCGATGTTACATTTAACGAGTGGTGCCATCAGTCCAATCTGAATATATATATATATATATATATATATATATCATTGAACTTAGATTATTAGCTTGTATTTTAGAATGGTGTAGCTCACGCCCCCTTCCACCTCTGATCCTATCATCTGATACTAGAATACGATATTCTTGTGAGCATGCTAAGTTACATTGCCTGATTTTTTACCATGTCACTGTGGGTGTGTGACCTTTTCAGTGATTGTATTGAACGGATAGATGTTTAAGTGTAGCAGTTGTTTGTTAGTTTGTTATAAGCCTGAGGAAACTGTGCTGTGACATGGAGAAACGCGTTGCTTGGTTTTATTGATTTTAATAATCACTGCTACATTTATTATCTGCTTGTATCCTGCTGCTGCATGCACCATTGGCCTGCTTCACCTCCAGCGTTGATCGGACCTTTGGAATCCTGCACTGGTTGATGAGGATCGTTGTTGCTGCTGTGCTGGTGTGAGTCTGCCAGACGACTCTTTGGATCCGGCTTGCTAGTTGTGCATATCTAGTGCTTTATCACATGTAAGTAGTTTGAACCTGCCTTTCGCTATCGTTGGATATCGTACTGGTCTGCACCATGAGGCGCTCTCTATCTTTTGTACTGTAGAACCTTCCTCTCTGTCTGGCGAGACGTCCTAGAGGAGCTGCCTGGTATCTGGTGCCTATTTATAGATTTTGAGACCCGTTTGGCATCTGGAACTCATTTGGTACCCCTGGAGCAAGTATTTTGGTACTCCTTTGGACTCCATCAGTATAGCATGATTGTGTGCATTTTTAAACATTTTTTGTTTTTTATCATTATTGTACTTATTTTTTTTTATATTTTGATACATTTTGTTTTCTGCCGCTATAATAATTATATATAGTTCCTGTATTCTTTTCTTATATATTGAAGAGGATCTATTTTTCAAATTTCTTTTATAGAGAGATTTATATATATCCAGTTTTTTATTTTTGTATATATACTTCTGATTTATGAGTTGGTGAGGCACCTCTTTCTAATATTATCTGGGATTTAGTGCCACTTATACTGACCCTCTCTGTGATATAGTATCACTATCCCTTGATATATCTGATCTGGTTGTAGGCTATAAGAAGATTGATAATTAACACACACAAGAAAAGTCTTAGCACCAAAAGGAAGTGAATCCGTTCCACATAGTAACAAAAGTAACCTGGGATGATGGATAGACCCGAACACATACAAATCTGGATTCTGGCTAATCAAGCCCAAAACATGGATTCCGCTTCTGATATCAACAGAAGTCCTGTGGTCCGATGAGACCAAGATAAACTTATTTGGTTCAGATGGTGTCAAGCGTGTGTGGCAGCAACCAGGTGAGGAGTACAAAGACAAATGTGTCTTGCCTACAGTCAAGCATGGTGGTGGGAGTGTCATGGTCTGGGCCTGCATGAGTGCTGTCGGCACTGGGGAGCTACAGTTCATTGAGGGAGCCATGAATGCCAACATGTACTGTGACATACTGAAGCAGAGCATGATCCCCTCCCTTCGGAGACTGGGATGCAGGGCAGTATTGCAACATGATAAAGACCCCAAACACACCTCCAAGACGACCACTGCTTTGCTAAAGAAGCTGAGGGTAAAGGTGATGGACTGGCCAAGCATGTCTCCAGACTTAAACCCTATTGAGCATCTGTGGGGCATCCTCAAATGGAAGGTGGGGGAGTGCAAGGTCTCTAATATCCACCAGCTCTGTGATGTCGTCATGGAGGAGTGGCAGAGGACTCCAGTGTCAACCTGTGAAGCTCTGGTGAACTCCATGTCCAAGAGGGTTTAGGCAGTGCTGGAAAATAATGGTGGCCACACAAAATAGTGACACTTTGGGCCTAATTTGGACATTTCCACTTAGGGGTGTACTCACTTTTGTTGCCAACGGTTTAGACATTAACGGCTGTGTGTTGAGTTATTTTGAGGGGACAGCAAATTTACACTGTTATACAGGCTGTACACTCACTACTTTACATTGTAGCAAAGTGTAATTTCTTCAGTGTTGTCACATGAAAAGATATAATAAAATATTTACAAAAATGTGAGGGGTGTACTCACTTTTGTGAGATACTGTATATATATATATATATATATATATATATATATATATATATATATATATATAAATAAATGTCCAAATGTAGGAGGGCACTCACAGGAATTTATAAAGCAACAAACAGTGTATCTTTTTATTTCCAAGTTATTTGTACATTATTTGTAGAAGTCAATGTTTTGACCCATTTATGGGCCTTCTTCAAGACAGTAAACAATCTGTAAACAAAACGAAAAAATACAAAATGTACCATTGTAATCTGGTTACATAGAAAAAGAAATACATGTTGAGAATTATATATAACAGGGAACACCCATCACCACATATTAAACAATACCCTAGCCCATATCAGAGCATCCTAGAATGAAACTAAAAATAAAATAAATAAAAAATTAACAACCAAGGGAACAAGAAATACATGGGTAATGTACACCCAAGAGTACCGAAATAAAGCATTTTATAAATTAAACCATCCACCAACAAGATTAGCACCAAGACAATATAGACACCTATCCACACCAGGTAAATTCTGTAATCTCTAATGATCTCCTACTGAATATACCACTTGTACACATCATTAATCCTGTAACATCCTTACTTAAATACAGACCAAACAGAAGTATGCGGTTTATGTAAATCCATAAACCAGCAAAAGAATCACATAGTAAATGCAAATACCTAATATACTGGTATATCAGGAGGAGCTGCATTTACATTGTGATCCTTTCGCTGGTAGGTCTTTCCTGACATTTTCTTAGTCTCGTCCTACAAAGCATCAGAGGGATCTCATTGTTAAAAGGTATCAGTCAGAAGAAGGGTACAAAAGAATTTCCAAGGCATTAGATATACCATGGAACATAGTTAAGACTTTCATCATTAAGTGGAGAACATATGGCACAACAATGACATTACCAAGAACTGGATGTCTCTCCAAAATTGATGAAAAGACGAGAAGAAAACTGGTCTGGGAGGCTACCAAGAGGCCTACTGCAACATTAAAGGAGCTGCAGGAATATCTGGCAAGTACTGGCTGTGTAGTACATGTGACAACAATCTCCCGTATTCTTCATATGTTTGGGCTTTGGGGTAGACGGCAAGACGGAAGCCTTTTCTTACGAAGAAAAACATCCAAGCCCAGCTAAATTTAGCAAAAACACATCTGAAGTCTCCCAAAAGCATGCGAGAAAAGGTGTTATGGTGTGATGAAACCAAGGTTGAACTTTTTAGCAATAATTCCAAAAGATATGTTTGCCGCAAAAATAACACTGCATATCACCAAAAGAACACCATACCCACAGTGAACCGTGGTGGTAGCATCATACTTTGGGTCTGTTTTTCTTCAGCTGGAACTGGGGCCTTATTCAAGGTAGAGAGAATTACGAACAGTTCCAAATACCAGTTAATATTGGCACAAAACCTTCAGGCTTCTGCTAGGAAGCTGAACATGAAGAGGAACTTCATCTTTCAGCATGACAACGACCCAAAGCATACATTCAAATCAACAAAGGAATGGCTTCACCAGAAGAAGATTAAAGTTTTGGAATGGCCCAGCCAGAGCCCAGACCTGAATCTAATCAAAAATCTGTGGGGTGATCTGAAGAGGGATGTGCACAGGAGATGCCCTTGCAATCTGACAGATTTGGAGTGTTTTTGCAAAGAAGAGTGGACAAATCTTGCCAAGTCAAGGTGTGCAATGCTGATAGACTCATACCCAAAAAGTGCTGTAATAAAATCAAAAGGTGCTCCAACAAAGTATTAGTTTAAGGGTGTGCACACATGCAACCATAATATTTTATTTTTTTAATTTTACTTCCCTTCCCCTATAAGATTTCAGTTTGTTTTTCAATTGAGTTGCATAGTTTATAGGTCACATTAAAGGTGGAAAAAGTTCTGAAATTATTTATCTTTGTCTCATTTTTTTACATCACAGAAACCTGCCATTTTAACAGGGGTGTGTAGACTTTTTATATCCACTATATATATATAT
The DNA here is from genome assembly GCF_027579735.1 of Bombina bombina. NCBI lineage: Eukaryota > Metazoa > Chordata > Amphibia > Anura > Bombinatoridae > Bombina > Bombina bombina. The sequence goes on from NC_069501.1 coordinate 566,495,428, forward strand.
ATATATATATATATATATATATATATATATATATATATATATACACACACACATAAATATATACAGTTGTATGCAAATGTTTAGGCACCCCTGACAATTTCCATGATTCTCATTTATAAATAATTGGGTGTTTGGATCAACAATTTCATTTTGATCTGTCAAATAACTGAAGGACACAGTAATATTTCAGTAGTGAAATGAGGTTTATTGGATTAACAGAAAATGTGCAATATGCATCAAAACAGAATTAGACAGGTGCATACATTTGGGCACACTTGTCATTTTGTTGATTTGAATACCTGTAACTACCTAGCACTGATTTATTGGAACACACAATTGGTTTGGTGAGCCCATTAAGCCTTGGACTTCATAGAAAGATGCATACAATCATGAGAAAGGGTATTTAAGGTGGCCAGTTGTAAGTTGCTGTTCTCTTTGACTCTCCTCTGAAGAGTGGCAATATGGGGGCCTCAAAACAACTCTCAAATGACCTGAAAACAAAGATTGTTCAACATTATGGTTTAGGGGAAGGCTACAAAAGGTTATCACAGAGATGTAAGCTGTCAGTGACCACTGTGAGGAACATAGTGAGAAAATGGAAGACCACAGGCACAGTTCTTGTTAAGGCCAGAAGTAAAATATTGGAGAGGCAAAGGCAAAGAATGGTGAGAACGGTCAAAAACAGCCCACAGACCGCCTCCAAAGACCTACAACATCATGTTGCTGCAGATGGTGTCACTGTGCATCGTTCAACAATTCAGCATATGGGAGAGTGATGCGGAAGAAGCTTTTTCTGCACACACACCACAAACAGAGTCGCTTGAGGTATGCAAATGCACATTTGGACAAGCCAACTTCATTTTGGAAGAAAGTGCTGTGGAAGAAGGTGCTGTGGACTGAGGAAACAAAGATTGAGTTATTTGGTCATAACATGGGGCGTTATGGATGGCGGCAAAAGAGCACAGCGTTCCAAGACAAACACTTGCTAGCCACAGTAAAATTTGGTGGCTGTTCCATCATGCTGTGGGGCTGTGTGGCCAGTGCCGGCACTGGGAATCTTGTTAAAGTTGAGGGTCGCATGGATTCCACTCAATATCAGCAGATACTTGAGAATAACGTGGAGGAATCAGTCACAAAGTTGAAGTTACACCGGAGCTGGATATTTCAACAAGACAATGACCCAAACACTGCTCAAAATCTACTCTGGCATTTATGCAGAGGAACAAGTACAATGTTCTGGAATGGCCATTCTAGTCCCCAGACCTGAATATAATTGAAAATCTGTAGGGGTGACTTGAAGTGGGCTGTCCATGCTCGGCAAACATCAAACCTAACTGAACTAGAGATGTTTTGCAAGGAGGAATGGTCCAAAATACCTTCATACAGAATCCAGACACTCATTACAGGCTATAGGAAGTGTCTAGAGGCTGTTATTTCTGCTAAAGGAGGCTCTACTAAATAATGATGTGATATTTCTGTTGGGGTGCTCAAATTTATTCACCTGTCTAATTTCGTTTTGATGCATATTGCACATTTTCTATTAATCCAATAAACCTCATTTCACTACTGAAATATTACTGTGTCCTTCAGTTATTTGATAGATCAAAACGAAATTGCTGAACCAAACATCCAATTATTTATAAATGAAAATCATGGAAATTGTCAGGGGTGTCTAAACTTTTGCATACGACTGTGTATAAATATATATATTGTTACGGTTGCCTCCAGGCTGGCTGGAAGGTGGACCGTAGAAAAGGATGCTCCTAGCGCTCACCAAAGGATCATCAGCACCGTAGACACCATAGACTACTGCGTAGCCACCATAAGTAATGCAGACTCTACGAACCACCGCTGCTGGGCTGGTATCTGGCCGTCTGCTCTGCGCCCTGGACCTACGACCAGGCTCCAGTAGGTGAACCTCTTCCTTCTGTAGCGTGAAGCAGGATCAGGAACAAGAGCTCAGTAGCTAAGGGAGTATATAGAGCATAGCAATCCCTGTAGTGATTATAGCTGTCCCCTACAAACATGAGTCAAGGCTGCAAGTTAGAGGGTCAGAAGAGGTCTGATGTGCTGGAACACACAGCCTGCTTTTTATTGAGGTTACATGCAAAAAGGACACACTCAGGGGGAGGCATAAAATCCCCAATCACACATTTAGATAGAGAGACAACGCCCTTTGACAGGCCACAACATTATTTCAGCAGATAACAAGTTACACACCAGAAAACAATGCAGTCCATCTTATCACTAGCAGTCTGATTAGACAATGGGAATGTTTATCACTAAACTTAATTAGAGCTGATCCCAGCAAACTTGTATTTAGAATAGCTTCTTGAAGCTGAACAAAATTAACTCTTAATGGCACACAATGAAAACTAATGCTTTTGTAACAGTGCTCCCTTTCTGTGGAACACTCTGCCTGTGTGGTACTTGGTTCAGTAAGCCCTATTTACTGAACCAAGTGGGAGAAAGCCAGGGACAAGTTATTTTACAGGTCTGGGGGCATAGTTTTAAAGGGGCATTGTTCACCAAAGTCACAATATGTCCCCAGACGGTTCTTAAAGGGCCATACACACCCAATAAAAGTTAATACGTTCTCAGGGGCACAATCTTCCAGGGGCCATAGTCATGAGGAAGGAGGCTGGCAAATAGGCTTCTCCACAATACAGGGAAGCAGGGCAATCTTCCATTTAAAGGGCCAGTTACAAATAGCAGTTTGTAACATATCTCCCCTTTTGGAGGGAGACTAACCAGGCACCTGACCTTCTGTCGGTCAGTGCCTAAGTTAGTCTCGCAACCCACCCACAAATAAACATTAGCAGCAAAGTAGCCCCCCCACAATACGTAGTACTGGCCTGTAGGTTTCAGGTTGTAGGATGAAAGTGTAGCATCCTCGGCCTTCCTGGCACAGCTGGGCAAATAGCTGGTGGTACTTGGGGGGCAGAGGCCAGCGGCACTCTGCCCTGGTGCCAGCGCTTCTGCTGGGGTGAGGGGTTTGCAGGCCAGTCCTGTAACAAGGGGGTCTGTAGGGCAGAGGCCAGCAGCGCTCTGTCCTGGTGCCAGCTCTTCTGCTGGGGGAATTGGGGCATAGTCCTGCCCGGTGGCAAAGGGAACGTGGGGGTCAGTGGGGGTTAACATCTCCACTGTTAACCCTGGGCCCAAGTTAGGAGTTAGCTGGGGAGGGGGAGATTGGCTTACCTCCTCCTCCTGATACTCCGGTGGCCGTTGGGAAGGGAGATCGATGCTCTCCGCTCCCTGTGGAACATGCTGCGGCTGGGGAGAGAGACCGGTTGTCTCCTCTCCCTGGAAGGCACACTCCGGCTGGGGAGGGAGGTCGATGCTCTCCCCTCCCTGTAGCTGGGTCTGTCGCTGGGGATCTGGGCCGCCTGCCCAGCATCCCTGTAGGGCCGGTAGAGAGACTGCGGTCCCATCTCCACCTGCCTGCTGGGGGTCCTCCCAGGACCAGTCTATGAGGCCTGCTGCCTCTGGTATCTCTGGTTGGGGTTGGGGAAGGAGACCGGTTGTCTCTTCCCTCTGCACGGTATACTGCCGCTGGGGAGGGAGGTCGCTGCTCTCCTCTCCCTGTAACTCACTTTCTCGCTGGAGACCAGGTGTCCATACCCTCAAACTCCACAGTTGGCGCTCAAAGGCTCGTGCCGCTTCGTTCTCAGTATCCAATTCCCGGATGATTCGACTGACTACCTCCTGCGCAGGGTCTGGACCATATCGGACTAGCCGCCTCTTTACCTCTGGAACGAAATCAGTGCCCTCATAGCGACGGATCCGGTTGAGGTGCTCTTCACAGGGTTCTGACCAGTGTCTTGTCAGCTCCATGCTGCTGTAGGTAGGGACGCTGCGCAGGGGCTAGCGTTGCCCTCAATAACTCTCCTATGATACCAGTGCTGTTGGGGTGCTGCTCCTTGCGCTAGGACGCCATCCCACCGCTGCCGCCAAATGTTACGGTTGCCTCCAGGCTGGCTGGAAGGTGGACCGTAGAAAAGGATGCTCCTAGCGCTCACCAAAGGATCATCAGCACCGTAGACACCATAGACTACTGCGTAGCCACCATAAGTAATGCAGACTCTACGAACCACCGCTGCTGGGCTGGTATCTCGCCGTCTGCTCTGCGCCCTGGACCTACGACCAGGCTCCAGTAGGTGAACCTCTTCCTTCTGTAGCGTGAAGCAGGATCAGGAACAAGAGCTCTTACAAGAGCTCAGTAGCTAAGGGAGTATATAGAGCATAGCAATCCCTGTAGTGATTATAGCTGTCCCCTACAAACATGAGTCAAGGCTGCAAGTTAGAGGGTCAGAAGATGTGCTGGAACACACAGCCTGCTTTTTATTGAGGTTACATACAAAAAGGACACACTCAGGGGGAGGCATAAAATCCCCAATCACACATTTAGATAGAGAGACAACGCCCTTTGACAGGCCACAACATTACTTCAGCAGATAACAAGTTACACACCAGAAAACAATGCAGTCCATCTTATCACTAGCAGTCTGATTAGACAATGGGAATGTTTATCACTAAACTTAATTAGAGCTGATCCCAGCAAACTTGTATTTAGAATAGCTTCTTGAAGCTGAACAAAATTAACTCTTAATGGCACACAATAAAAACTAATGCTTTTGTAACAGTGCTCCCTTTCTGTGGAACACTCTGCCTGTGTGGTACTTGGTTCAGTAAGCCCTATTTACTGAACCAAGTGGGAGAAAGCCAGGGACAAGTTATTTTACAGGTCTGGGGGCATAGTCTTAAAGGGGCATTGTTCACCAAAGTCACAATATGTCCCCAGACGGTTCTTAAAGGGCCATACACACCCAATAAAAGTTAATACGTTCTCAGGGGCACAATCTTCCAGGGGCCATAGTCATGAGGAAGGAGGCTGGCAAATAGGCTTCTCCACAATCCAGGGAAGCAGGGCAATTTTCCATTTAAAGGGCCAGTTACAAATAGCAGTTTGTAACATATATATATATATATATATATATATATATAGATACTGTCAGGTTTCAGTCAAGATCCTATATTTCCCTGTAGGGAGAGATATAAGGATAGATTGTGAATCCAACTGTAGATAAAAGTATCTTGTAATAAATATAATATCACTTTCAAAATTATAGGAGTGTGGAAGAATTGCTGACTTAGGAAGGAAATGGAATTAAATGAAAATGGTTTCATTTAATAAGGCAACAATCCTACCATTACTATTAGGTTAACTTATCATAATCATAACCTATAGCCAATAGGTGGCAACAAGTTTGGCAGGTTATGTTATAAATAAAAACCTTGTGATGAATTTTACAAGCCAATGTATAATTTGTTAAGGCAGAAAGTATGGAAGTTAACAGGCAAATATTAAATAAACCAAATAGGTTAACTGTACCAGAGAGAGAAAGTCCGGAGTCAAGAAAGTAAAAGTATCGATACCGGAGGTAAATGCTTACTGTTACCGCTTTGGTTTAGCCTGAAGGAGTTGAGGATCGAATTTGGAACACGCTAGCAGAGCGTGTGTAACAAGCGTGTGCTGCGGCTTCCCGATGGTAAGAGGTACAGCTGATATGGCGGGTGACGTCACCACGAACTCCGGCTGCGAAGGTAACACAGACAGCTGCGGTAGACAGCGTGATTAGCTTGTGAAACTGTCAGATGCGAGAAAGCTGAATACTGATCGTTCAGTGACAAATTGGAATGAGATGGTAACTTATAACTTTAGAAATTTGCAACAAAGTAGAAACGAATTGTAGCAATGGTCCAAAGACTTGTAGAAATAATTCCAGGAGAGGCTAAGGTAAATGACTGATGTAGTCAAAAATTACTAAGCAATGAGTGAACTGAGGGTGGGGTTTTTATACAGATGGCAACTGTTGTCAGGTATCCTTAAAGGTACAGGTGTAAATCATGACAGATACACACACACACACACAAATATATATACACACATACCGGCCACTTTATTAGGTACACCTGTTCAATTGCTTGGTAGCACAAATTGCTAATCAGTCAATCACATGGCAGCAACTCTATGCATTTAGGCATCTAGACATGGTGAAGATGACTTGCTGAAGTTCAAACCGAGCATCAGAATGGGGAAGAAAGAGGATATAAGTGACTTTAAACGTGACATGGTTGTTGGTGCCAGACTAGCAGGTCTGAGTATTTAAAAAACTGCTGATCTACTGGGATTTTCACTCACAACCATCTCTATGGTTTACAGAGAATGGTCCAAAAAAGTGAACGGCAGTTGTGTGGACGAAAATGCCTTGTTGCTGTCAGAGGAGAATGGGCAGACTTTTTCAAGATGATAGAAAGGCAACAGTAACTCAAATAACCATGCGTTACAACCAAGGTATGCAGAATACCATCTTTGAATGTACAACACATCGAACCTTGAAGCAGATAGGCTACAGCAGCAGAAGACCACACCGGGTGCCACACCTTTTAGCTAACAGGAAACTGAGGCTACAATTCGCACAGGCTCACCAAAATTGGACAATAGAAGATTGGAAACAACGTTGCCTGGTTTGATGAGTTTTGATTTCAGCTGCAACACTCAGATGGTAGGGTCAGAATTTGGCCTAAACAACATGAAAGCATGGATCCATCCTGCCTTGTATCAACGGTTCAGGCTGGTGGTGATGGTATAATGGTGTGGGGGATATTTTCTTGGCACTTTGGGCCCCTTAGTACCAATTGAGCATCGTTTAAACGCCACGGCCTACCTGAGTATTGTTGCTGACCATGTCCATCCCTTTATGACTACAGTGCACCCATCTTCTGATGGCTACTTCCAGCAGGATAATGCACCATGTCACAAAGCTCAAATCATCTCAAACTGGTTTCTTAAACATGACAATGTGTTCACTGTACTCCAATGGCCTCCACAGTCACCAGATCTCAATCCAATAAAGCACCATTGGGATGTGGTGGAACAGGAGATTTGCATCATGGATATGCAGCCGACAAATCTGCAGCAACTGCGTGATGCTATCATGTCAATATGGACCAAAATGTCTGAGGAATGTTTCCAACACCTTGATAAATCTATGCCACGAAGAATTAAGGCAGTTCTGAAGGCAAACTGGGGTCCAACCCGATACTTGTAAGTACACACACATTTTTATAATTGTTTTGGGTATTATTTTGCAAATTTGGGCAGTCCTGCTATAACAAATGAGTTATCCCATTGCATCATTTTAGATATAGCTACAGATAAAGACCTTAAAATGATCAAAAATAATAAAAAGTATATACACGTTTGGTTTTAACTGAATGAAAGAATGTTAATGAAGAAATTAAGATTTTCCTCTACCGTTTGAAAAAGACATGTTTTTGCAGAATGTGAATCTTTTTCTTTTTTTTTTACTTTTTTGGTAATTTTATAATAATTTAAAAATTTTGTGAATAAATAGCTAGTTGAAACTATCATCCACTGAAAGTAGTTTTCAAACAGGCAGATTATGAGTTATGCTCGCTATAGGGAATTTAACGAATGCAACAAAAGTTGCCTTATATAACCCTCTATAGCGCAGCCATTACAAGTTTTGAAACAGCCGGCTTGTGCGTGTGATATGGTTGCGTTGAGCTCCATACCGCACAAAATACAAGCACCGTTTTGACGTGCTCATGCACGCTTTCCCCCATAGACATCAATAGGGAGAGTGGGTTAGAAAAAAATCTAACACCTAAAGTGCGGAAAGCTCCGTAAAGCAACCCCATTGATGTTTATGGGGAAAAAAAAGTTACGTTTAAACCAAACACCCTAACATAAACCCCATGTCTAAACACCCCTAATCTGCTGCCCCCGACATCACCGCCACCTACATAATGTTATTAACCCCTAATCTGCCGCTCCCAATATCACCGCCACTATACTAAAGTTATTAACCCCATTCCCCTGCACTCCAACATCGCCCACACTATAATAAATCTATTAACCCCTATTCCGCCACTCCCCAATATCGCTGCCACTAAATATAGTTATTAACCCCTAAACCTCTGGCCTCCCACATCACCAGTGGAGGCTCCTCCATTGGGGCAGGGTGGGCAGTGCCCCCCCAGTTAAAAAAAAAAAAACTTTATTAAAAAAAAGTTTATATACAGTATATGTATATATATATATATATAATAAAAAAATTGCATTGCAAAGTTGGTGGCATAGTTGGGTAATAACATTTTTTTGGGGTGTGGTTAAAAAAAATCTCCCTATTTTAATATAATAATAAAAAAAATAAGAGGATAATAGCATTGATAACTAAAGGTGGGTGATTTTGCAATGTGCCCTGTTTTATAGCACTTTTACACATGTGCAGTTTGCCCCCTTGATATGTAAATTAGTTAATCCGTTTTATTTCTATACGGCATTTAAGCATAGATGTAAATAAAAAAAAATAAAAAAAGGAATCATAAACTCCCATTGGCTGATACTGCATGGGGGGCGAGTTTACACCAGAGGACGTCACCCATGTTTAAAAGTCAAAGAGAAGCGCGCACGATTGTGAAGTGAGGAAGAAGAGACTGCAGATTCCTGCTATCACTTATTAACCTGCAGTGCACAGGATTGGCAAGTTCTTGACACCTCCTCCACGTGGTCAAGGAAAGATCGGTAAGTACGGGACTCATTCAGTGCTGGATTCCTTATGTTCACTTCTATGTTTTTTATGTCCCAGACAGAGACCCCTGCACATACCAGAGCGCTTCTCAGTTCTCCTGCACAAAACTAGTTAGCAATGACTTCAAGTTCACAGTCTGGACTGCAGTTGAAAAAGCTCTAGCACCAGCCCTAGGCCCTGCAAATAATGTACGCACTGCACTCACAGTAGTTTGTCTCATTGCAGTCACTCGCTTGCCTTAGATAGACTACCAATGGTGTGTGGACTGTGTGCAGTGCGCACATTATCTTCAGGGCCTAGGACTGGTGCTAGTGGCACAAGCAGTGCCTGTACTCAGTCTCTCCCCTAACCCCCTCTGTCTAACCTGCTGCTTCCCAACACCGTCACAGGCTATCCGCTGTGTGTTAACACCAGCTCAGACTGTAACTCCTGAAATGATGACAGGCAGAGGGGTCACGGTAGATCTGCAGAGATGCGACCAAGCCTCTCTTTGTTATCCTCAAATGGAGATTTTATTTATTTAATTTTTGCAATGCTGCTGCACTGCCTTTTGGTCTAGAGGAGAGAGTGCTAACTAGCACTAGTTATATTTGGAGAGGGAGTAAGGAAGGCTTGTCAGGCTACTTTTGCACAGGTGCCTCAGTTGATAACAATTAGTGAGGCATGGATGCGGTCTGAGACTTCACTGCACAGTGCAATGGCAGCCACAACTGGGTGTATTTGGAATTTTAGTTCCTGTTCTTTGATGTTATAGACTTAATATATGTGCTGGGTTGGCGCTGCTAAATGCTGCACAGTCTCAATGTAAAAAAAGCATTACATTACATAATGCAAATCATGCAAGTCTTGAGCCCCTCTTGATTGGCAGATGTCTGTGTTTAGCAAGGTCCCTGTAGTACATTACTGCGTTATTAGAGCTGACTTTATTGCAGGGTTAAAAGTTATTTGTAAACATATATGTATATGTCATACTAAAAACACTCCCCCTCCTTCCTCTCTTATGAGCTACGCACACCATTTCCTTTTAATCCGTGTCCAATATAATTAAAGAAAAAACATAATTTATGCTTACCTGATAAATTCCTTTCTCCTGTAGTGTAGTCAGTCCACGGGTCATCCATTACTTATGGAATATTTCTCTTCCTAACAGGAAACTGCAAGAGAATTACCCAGCAGAGCTTGCTATATAGCTCCTCCCCTCACCTGTCATACTCAGTCATTCGACCAAGCATACGAGAAAGGAGGAACCATAGGGTACAGTGGTGACTGGAGTTTAATTAAAATTTAGACCTGCTGTAAAAACAGGGCGGGCCGTGGACTGACTACACTACAGGAGAAAGGAATTTATCAGGTAAGCATAAATTATGTTTTCTCCTGTTAAGTGTAGTCAGTCCACGGGTCATCCATTACTTATGGAATACCAATACCAAAGCTAAAGTACACGGATGAAGGGAGGGACAAGGCAGGGACATTAAACAGAAGGAACCACTGCCTGAAGTACCTTTCTCCCAAACACAGCCTCCGAGGAAGCAAAAGTGTCAAATTTGTAAAATTTTGAAAAAGTGTGAAGCGAAGACCAAGTCGCAGCCTTGCAAATCTGTTCAACAGAGGCCTCATTTTTAAAGGCCCAGGTGGAAGCCACAGCTCTAGTAGAATGAGCTGTAATCCTTTCAGGAGGCTGCTGTCCAGCAGTCTCATAGGCTAATCGTATTATGCTACGAAGCCAAAAAGAGAGAGAGGTAGCCGAAGCCTTTTGACCTCTCCTCTGTCCAGAGTAAACGACAAACAGGGAAGAAGTTTGACGAAAATCCTTAGTTGCCTGCAAATAGAATTTCAGGGCACGGACTACGTCCATATTATGCAAAAGTCGTTCCTTCTTTGAAGAAGGGTTAGGACACAGAGATGGAACAACAATCTCTTGATTGATATTCTTGTTAGTAACTACCTTAGGTAAGAACCCAGGTTTAGTACGCAGAACTACCTTGTCTGAATGGAAAATCAGATAAGGAGAATCACAATGTAAGTCAGATAACTCAGAGACTCTCCGAGCCGAGGAAATAGCCATCAAAAACAGAACTTTCCAAGATAATAACTTGATATCAATGGAATGAAGGGGTTCAAATGGAACGCCTTGAAGAACATTAAGAACTAAGTTTAAGCTCCACGGCGGAGCAACAGACTTAAACACAGGCTTAATCCTAGTTAAAGCCTGACAGAAAGCCTGAACGTCTGGAACTTCAGCCAGACGTTTGTGTAGAAGAATAGACAGAGCAGAAATCTGTCCCTTTAACGAACTAGTAGATAAGCCCTTTTCTAAACCCTCTTGTAGAAAGGACAATATCCTAGGAATCCTAACCTTACTCCATGAGTAACTCTTGGATTCGCACCAATGTAAATATTTACGCCATATTTTATGGTAAATTTGTCTGGTAACAGGCTTCCTAGCCTGTATTAAGGTATCAATAACCGACTCCGAGAAACCACGCTTTGATAGAATCAAGCGTTCAATCTCCATGCAGTCAGCCTCAGAGAAATTAGATTTGGATGTTTGAAAGGACCCTGAATTAGAAGGTCCTGTCTCAGAGGCAGAGACCACGGTGGACAGGACGACATGTCCACTAGGTCTGCATACCAGGTCCTGCGTGGCCACGCAGGCGCTATCAGAATCACCGAAGCTCTCTCCTGTTTGATCTTGGCAATCAAACGAGGAAGCATTGGGAATGGTGGAAACACATAAGCCATGTTGAAGACCCAAGGGGCTGTCAGAGCATCTATCAGCACCGCTCCCGGGTCCCTGGACCTGGATCCGTAACAAGGAAGCTTGGCGTTCTGACGAGACGCCATGAGATCCAGATCTGGTTTGCCCCAACGACGAACCAGTTGAGCAAAGACCTCCGGATGAAGTTCCCACTCTCCCGGATGAAAAGTCTGGCGACTTAGAAAATCCGCCTCCCAGTTCTCCACGTCTGGGATGTAGATTGCTGACAGGTGGCAAGAGTGAGACTCTGCCCAGCGAATTATCTTTGAGACTTCCAACATCGCTAGGGAACTTCTGGTTCCCCCTTGATGGTTGATATAAGCCACAGTCGTGATGTTGTCCGACTGAAATCTGATGAACCTCAGAGTTGCTAACTGAGGCCAAGCTAGGAGAGCATTGAATATTGCTCTTAACTCCAGAATATTTATTGGGAGGAGTTTCTCCTCCTGAGTCCATAATCCCTGAGCTTTCAGGGAATTCCAGACTGCTCCCCAGCCTAGAAGGCTGGCGTCTGTTGTTACAATCGTCCAATCTGGCCTGCGAAAGGTCATCCCCTTGGACAGATGTGGCCGAGAGAGCCACCATGGAAGAGAATCTCTGGTCTCTTGATCCAGATATAGTAGGGGGGACAAATCTGAGTAATCCCCGTTCCACTGACTTAGCATGCACAATTGCAGCGGTCTGAGATGCAGGCGCGCAAATGGTACTATGTCCATTGCCGCTACCATTAAGCCGATTACTTCCATGCACTGAGCTACTGACGGGTGTGGAATGGAGTGAAGGACACGGCAAGCATTTAGAAGTTTTAATAACCTGGCCTCTGTCAGGTAAATTTTCATCTCTACAGAATCTATAAGAGTCCCTAGAAAGGGAACTCTTGTAAGTGGTAATAGAGAACTCTTTTCCACGTTCACCTTCCACCCATGCGACCTCAGAAATGCCAGAACTATCTCTGTATGAGATTTGGCAATTTGAAAACTTGACGCTTGTATCAGAATGTCGTCTAGGTATGGAGTCACCGCTATGCCTCGCGGTCTTAGTACCGCCAGAAGTGATCCTAGAATTTTTGTAAAGATTCTTGGAGCCGTAGCTAATCCGAAGGGAAGAGCTACAAACTGGTAATGCCTGTCTAGGAAGGCAAATCTCAAATACCGGTAATGGTCCTTGTGAATCGGTATGTGAAGGTAGGCATCCTTTAAGTCCACCGTGGTCATGTACTGACCCTCTTGGATCATGGGAAGGATGGTTCGAATAGTCTCCATTTTGAATGATGGAACTCTTAGAAATTTGTTTAGGATTTTTAAGTCCAAGATTGGTCTGAAGGTTCCCTCTTTTTTGGGAACCACAAATAGATTTGAATAGAATCCCTGCCCGTGTTCCGTCCGCGGAACTGGGTGGACTACCCCCATTAGTAAGAGGTCTTGTACACAGCGTAGAAACGCCTCTTTCTTTGTTTGGTTTGCTGATAACCTTGAAAGATGAAATCTCCCCCGTGGAGGAGAAGTCTTGAAGTCCAGGAGATATCCCTGGGATATGATCTCCAACGCCCAGGGATCCTGGACATCTCTTGCCCAAGCCTGGGCGAAGAGAGAAAGTCTGCCCCCCACTAGATCCGTTTCCGGATAGGGGGCCCTCTCTTCATGCTGTCTTGGGGGCAGCAGCAGGTTTCTTGGCCTGCTTGCCCCTGTTCCAGGACTGGTTAACTTTCCAGCCCTGCCTGTAACGAGCAACAGCTCCTTCCTGTTTTGGAGCGGAGGAAGTTGATGCTGCTCCTGCCTTGGAGTTACGAAAGGCACGAAAATTAGACTGTCTGGCCTTTGATTTGGCCCTGTCCTGAGGTAGAGCATGGCCCTTACCTCCCGTAATGTCAGCAATAATTTCTTTCAAGCCGGGCCCGAATAAGGTCTGCCCTTTGAAAGGAATATTAAGCAATTTAGATTTAGAAGTCACGTCAGCTGACCAGGATTTAAGCCATAGTGCTCTGCGCGCTTGGATGGCGAATCCGGAGTTCTTAGCCGTAAGTTTGGTTAAATGCACAACGGCATCAGAAACAAATGCGTTAGCTAGCTTAAGTGTTTTAAGCTTGTTCATTATTTCATCCAATGGAGCTGAGCAAATGGCCTCTTCCAGAGACTCAAACCAGAATGCTGCCGCAGCAGTGACAGGCG